>NC_139542.1:69094567-69374035 GCF_965153285.1 Podarcis tiliguerta | reverse complement strand
AAAATCCCTAAGCCGCGCGGTCACAATTTCAGCAAAAATCGGACGTTCTGCAATTCACTCAGAAATGGTGCTGAACTGTTGCAAACGATCCCCTGAAAGCTTTTTCGGTGGAAACAGATGGGTTTGTATCATGGGAAACAGAATTAGCCCTCGATGTCAGAACACCTTTTTTTGAAAAAATCCCTAAGCCGCTCGGTCACAATTTCAGCAAAAATCTGACGTTCTGCAATTCACTCAGAAATGGTGCCAAACTGTTGCAAACGATCCCCTGAAAGCTTTTTTGGTGGAAACAGATGGGTTTGTATCATGGGAAACAGAATTAGCTCTCGACATCTGAACCACTTTTTTTGAAAAAATCCCTAAGCCGCGCGGTCACAATTTCAGCAAAAATCTGACGTTCTGCAATTCACTCAGAAATGGTGCTGAACTGTTGCAAACGATCCCCTGAAAGCTTTTTCGGTGGAAACAGATGGGTTTGTATCATGGGAAACAGAATTAGCCCTCAATGTCTGAACAACTTTTTTTGAAAAAATCCTTAAGCCGCGCGGTCACAATTTCAGCAAAAATCTGACGTTTTGCAATTCACTCAGAAATGGTGCCAAACTGTTGCAAACGATCCCCTGAAAGCTTTTTCGGTGGAAACAGATTGGTTTTTATCATGGGAAATAGTTTTAGCCCTCGATGTCTGAACACCTTTTTTTGAAAAAATCCCTAAGCCGCGCGGTCACAATTTCAGCAAAAATCTGACGTTTTGCAATTCACACAGAAATGGTGCCGAACTGTTGCAAACAATCGACTGAAAGCTTTTTCGGTGGAAACAGATGGGTTTTTCTCATGGGAAACAGAATTAGCCCTCGATGTCTGAACACCTTTTTTTGAAAAAATCCCTAAGCCGCGCGGTCACAATTTCAGCAAAAATCTGACATTCTGCAATTCACTCAGAAATGGTGCCAAACTGTTGCAAACGATCGACTGAAAGCTTTTTCGGTGGAAACAGATGGGTTTTTATGATAGGAAACAGAATTAGCCCACAACGTCTGAACCACTTTTTTTGAAAAAATCCCTAACCCCGCGGTCACAATTTCAGCAAAAATCTGACATTCTGCAATTCACTCAGAAATGGTGCCAAACTGTTGCAAACGATCGACTGAAAGCTTTTTCGGTGGAAACAGATGGGTTTTTATCATGGGAAACAGATTTAGCCCTCGATGTCTGAACACCTTTTTTTGAAAAAATTCCTAAGCCGCGCGGTCACAATTTCAGCAAAAATCTGACGTTCTGCAATTCACTCAGAAATGGTGCCAAACTGTTGCAAACGATCGACTGAAAGCTTTTTCGGTGGAAATAGATAGGTTTTTATCATGGGAAACAAAATTAGCCCTCGATGTCTGAACACCTTTTTTTGAAAAAATCCCTAAGCCGCGCGGTCACAATTTCAACAAAAATCTGACGTTCTGTAATTCACTCAGAAATGGTGCCAAACTGTTGCAAACGATCGACTGAAAGCTTTTTCGGTGAAAACAGATGGGTTTTTCTCATGGGAAACAGAATTAGCCCTCGATGTCTGAACAACTTTTTTGGAAAAAATCCCTAAGCCGCGCGGTCACAATTTCAGCAAAAATCTGACGTTGTGCAATTCACTCAGAAATGGTGCCAAACTGTTGCAAACGATCGACTGAAAGCTTTTTCGGTGGAAACAGATGGGTTTTTATCATGGGAAACAGAATTAGCCCACAACGTCTAAACACTTTTTTTGAAAAAATCCCTAAGCCGCGCGGTCACAATTTCAGCAAAAAACTGACGTTCTGCAATTCACTCAGAAATGGTGCCAAACTGTTGCAAACGATCGACTGAAAGCTTTTTCTGTGGAAACAGATGGGTTTTTATCATGGGAAACAGAATTAGCCCTCGATGTCTGAACACCTTTTTTTGAAAAAATCCCTAAGCCGCGCGGTTACAATTTCAGCAAAAATCTGACGTTCTGCAATTCACTCAGAAATGGTGCCGAACTTTTGCAAACGATCCCCTGAAAGCTTTTTCGGTGGAAACAGATGGGTTTGTATCATGGGAAACAGAATTAGACCACAACGTCTGAACAACTTTTTTTGAAAAAATCCCTAAGCCGCGCGGTCACAATTTCAGCAAAAATCTGACATTCTGCAATTCACTCAAAAATGGTGCCAAACTGTTGCAAACGATCGACTGAAAGCTTTTTCTGTGGAAACAGATGGGTTTTTATCATGGGAAACAGAATTAGCCCACAACGTCTGAACAACTTTTTTTGAAAAAATCCCTAAGCCGCGCGGTCACAATTTCAGCAAAAATCTGACGTTCTGCAATTCACTCAGAAATGGTGCTGAACTGTTGCAAACGATCCCCTGAAAGCTTTTTCGTTGGAAACAGATGGGTTTGTATCATGGGAAACAGAATTAGCCCTCGATGTCTGAACACCTTTTTTTGAAAAAATCCCTAAGCCGCGCGGTCACAATTTCAGCAAAAATCTGACATTCTGCAATTCACTCAGAAATGGTGCCAAACTGTTGCAAACGATCGACTGAAAGCTTTTTCGGTGGAAACAGATGGGTTTTTATCATAGGAAACAGAATTAGCCCACAACGTCTGAACCACTTTTTTTGAAAAAATCCCTAAGCCGCGCGGTCACAATTTCAGCAAAAATCTGACATTCTGCAATTCACTCAGAAATTGTGCCAAACTGTTGCAAACGATCGACTGAAAGCTTTTTCGGTGCAAACAGATGGGTTTTTATCATAGGAAACAGAATTAGCCCACAACGTCTGAACCACTTTTTTTTGGAAAAATCCCTAAGCCGCGCGGTCAGAATTTCAGCAAAAATCTGACATTCTGCAATTCACTCAGAAATGGTGCCAAACTGTTGCAAACGATCGACTGAAAGCTTTTTCGGTGGAAACAGATGGGTTTTTATCATGGGAAACAGATTTAGCCCTCGATGTCTGAACACCTTTTTTTGAAAAAATCCCTAAGCCGCGCGGTCACAATTTCAGCAAAAATCTGACGTTCTGCAATTCACTCAGAAATGGTGCCAAACTGTTGCAAACGATCGACTGAAAGCTTTTTCGGTGGAAATAGACAGGTTTTTATCATGGGAAACAAAATTAGCCCTCGATGTCTGAACACCTTTTTTTGAAAAAATCCCTAAGCCGCGCGGTCACAATTTCAGCAAAAATCTGACGTTCTGTAATTCACTCAGAAATGGTGCCAAACTGTTGCAAACGATCCGCTGAAAGCTTTTTCGATGGAAACAGATGGGTTTGTATCATGGGAAACAGAATTAGCCCTCGATGTCTGAACACCTTTTTTTGAAAAAATCCCTAAGCTGCGCGGTCACAATTTCAGCAAAAATCTGATGTTCTCCAATTCACTGAGAAATGGTTCCGAACTTTTGCAAACGATCGACTGAAAGCTTTTTCTGTGAAAACAGATGGGTTTTTCTCATGGGAAACAGAATTAGCCCTCGATGTCTGAACACCTTTTTTTGAAAAAATCCCTAAGCCGCGCGGTCACAATTTCAGCAAAAATCTGACATTCTGAAATTCACTCAGAAATGGTGCAAACTGTTGCAAACGATCGACTGAAAGCTTTTTCGGTGGAAACTGATGGGTTTGTATCATGGGAAACAGAATTAGCCCTCGATGTCTGAACACCTTTTTTTGAAAAAATCCCTAAGCCGCGCGGTCACAATTTGAGCAAAAATCTGACATTCTGCAATTCACTCAGAAATGGTGCAAACTGTTGCAAACGATCAACTGAAAGCTTTTTCGGTGGAAACTGATGGGTTTGTATCATGGGAAACAGAATTAGCCCTCGATGTCTGAACACCTTTTTTTGAAAAAATCCCTAAGCCGCGCGGTCACAATTTCAGCAAAAATCGGACGTTCTGCAATTCACTCAGAAATGGTGCTGAACTGTTGCAAACGATCCCCTGAAAGCTTTTTCGGTGGAAACAGATGGGTTTGTATCATGGGAAACAGAATTAGCCCTCGATGTCAGAACACCTTTTTTTGAAAAAATCCCTAAGCCGCTCGGTCACAATTTCAGCAAAAATCTGACGTTCTGCAATTCACTCAGAAATGGTGCCAAACTGTTGCAAACGATCCCCTGAAAGCTTTTTTGGTGGAAACAGATGGGTTTGTATCATGGGAAACAGAATTAGCTCTCGACATCTGAACCACTTTTTTTGAAAAAATCCCTAAGCCGCGCGGTCACAATTTCAGCAAAAATCTGAAGTTCTGCAATTCACTCAGAAATGGTGCTGAACTGTTGCAAACGATCCCCTGAAAGCTTTTTCGGTGGAAACAGATGGGTTTGTATCATGGGAAACAGAATTAGCCCTCGATGTCTGAACAACTTTTTTTGAAAAAATCCTTAAGCCGCGCGGTCACAATTTCAGCAAAAATCTGACGTTTTGCAATTCACTCAGAAATGGTGCCAAACTGTTGCAAACGATCCCCTGAAAGCTTTTTCGGTGGAAACAGATGGGTTTTTCTCATGGGAAACAGAATTAGCCCTCGATGTCTGAACACCTTTTTTTGAAAAAATCCCTAAGCCGCGCGGTCACAATTTCAGCAAAAATCTGACATTCTGAAATTCACTCAGACATGGTGCAAACTGTTGCAAACGATCGACTGAAAGCTTTTTCGGTGGAAACTGATGGGTTTGTATCATGGGAAACAGAATTAGCCCTCGATGTCTGAACACCTTTTTTTGAAAAAATCCCTAAGCCGCGCGGTCACAATTTCAGCAAAAATCTGACATTCTGCAATTCACTCAGAAATGGTGCAAACTGTTGCAAACGATCGACTGAAAGCTTTTTCGGTGGAAACTGATGGGTTTGTATGATGGGAAACAGAATTAGCCCTCGATGTCTGAACACCTTTTTTTGAAAAAATCCCTAAGCCGCGCGGTCACAATTTCAGCAAAAATCTGACGTTCTGCAATTCACTCAGAAATGGTGCTGAACTGTTGCAAACGATCCCCTGAAAGCTTTTTCGGTGGAAACAGATGGGTTTGTATCATGGGAAACAGAATTAGCCCTCGATGTCAGAACACCTTTTTTTGAAAAAATCCCTAAGCCGCGCGGTCACAATTTCAGCAAAAATCTGACGTTTTGCAATTCACTCAGAAATGGTGCCAAACTGTTGCAAACGATCCCCTGAAAGCTTTTTTGGTGGAAACAGTTGGGTTTGTATCATGGGGAAAAGAATTAGCTCTCGACATCTGAAGAACTTTTTTTGAAAAAATCCCTAAGCCGCGCAGTCACAATTTCAGCAAAAATCTGACGTTCTGCAATTCACTGAGAAATGGTGCTGAACTTTTGCAAACGATCGACTGAAAGCTTTTTCGGTGCAAACAGATGGGTTTTTATCATAGGAAACAGAATTAGCCCACAACGTCTGAACCACTTTTTTTTGAAAAAATCCCTAAGCCGCGCGGTCAGAATTTCAGCAAAAATCTGACATTCTGCAATTCACTCAGAAATGGTGCCAAACTGTTGCAAACGATCGACTGAAAGCTTTTTCGGTGGAAACAGATGGGTTTTTATCATGGGAAACAGATTTAGCCCTCGATGTCTGAACACCTTTTTTTGAAAAAATCCCTAAGCCGCGCGGTCACAATTTCAGCAAAAATCTGACGTTCTGCAATTCACTCAGAAATGGTGCCAAACTGTTGCAAACGATCGACTGAAAGCTTTTTCGGTGGAAATAGACAGGTTTTTATCATGGGAAACAAAATTAGCCCTCGATGTCTGAACACCTTTTTTTGAAAAAATCCCTAAGCCGCGCGGTCACAATTTCAGCAAAAATCTGACGTTCTGTAATTCACTCAGAAATGGTGCCAAACTGTTGCAAACGATCCGCTGAAAGCTTTTTCGATGGAAACAGATGGGTTTGTATCATGGGAAACAGAATTAGCCCTCGATGTCTGAACACCTTTTTTTGAAAAAATCCCTAAGCTGCGCGGTCACAATTTCAGCAAAAATCTGATGTTCTCCAATTCACTGAGAAATGGTTCCGAACTTTTGCAAACGATCGACTGAAAGCTTTTTCTGTGAAAACAGATGGGTTTTTCTCATGGGAAACAGAATTAGCCCTCGATGTCTGAATACCTTTTTTTGAAAAAATCCCTAAGCCGCGCGGTCACAATTTCAGCAAAAATCTGACATTCTGAAATTCACTCAGAAATGGTGCAAACTGTTGCAAACGATCGACTGAAAGCTTTTTCGGTGGAAACTGATGGGTTTGTATCATGGGAAACAGAATTAGCCCTCGATGTCTGAACACCTTTTTTTGAAAAAATCCCTAAGCCGCGCGGTCACAATTTGAGCAAAAATCTGACATTCTGCAATTCACTCAGAAATGGTGCAAACTGTTGCAAACGATCAACTGAAAGCTTTTTCGGTGGAAACTGATGGGTTTGTATCATGGGAAACAGAATTAGCCCTCGATGTCTGAACACCTTTTTTTGAAAAAATCCCTAAGCCGCGCGGTCACAATTTCAGCAAAAATCGGACGTTCTGCAATTCACTCAGAAATGGTGCTGAACTGTTGCAAACGATCCCCTGAAAGCTTTTTTGGTGGAAACAGATGGGTTTGTATCATGGGAAACAGAATTAGCTCTCGACATCTGAACCACTTTTTTTGAAAAAATCCCTAAGCCGCGCGGTCACAATTTCAGCAAAAATCTGACGTTCTGCAATTCACTCAGAAATGGTGCTGAACTGTTGCAAACGATCCCCTGAAAGCTTTTTCGGTGGAAACAGATGGGTTTGTATCATGGGAAACAGAATTAGCCCTCGATGTCTGAACAACTTTTTTTGAAAAAATCCTTAAGCCGCGCGGTCAAAATTTCAGCAAAAATCTGACGTTTTGCAATTCACTCAGAAATGGTGCCAAACTGTTGCAAACGATCCCCTGAAAGCTTTTTCGGTGGAAACAGATTGGTTTTTATCATGGGAAATAGTTTTAGCCCTCGATGTCTGAACACCTTTTTTTGAAAAAATCCCTAAGCCGCGCGGTCACAATTTCAGCAAAAATCTGACGTTTTGCAATTCACACAGAAATGGTGCCGAACTGTTGCAAACAATCGACTGAAAGCTTTTTCGGTGGAAACAGATGGGTTTTTATCATGGGAAACAGAATTAGCCCTTGATGTCTGAACACCTTTTTTTGTAAAAATCCCTAAGCTGCGCGGTCACAATTTCAGCAAAAATCTGATGTTCTCCAATTCACTGAGAAATGGTTCCGAACTTTTGCAAACGATCGACTGAAAGCTTTTTCTGTGAAAACAGATGGGTTTTTCTCATGGGAAACAGAATTAGCCCTCGATGTCTGAACACCTTTTTTTGAAAAAATCCCTAAGCCGCGCGGTCACAATTTCAGCAAAAATCTGACATTCTGAAATTCACTCAGACATGGTGCAAACTGTTGCAAACGATCGACTGAAAGCTTTTTCGGTGGAAACTGATGGGTTTGTATCATGGGAAACAGAATTAGCCCTCGATGTCTGAACACCTTTTTTTGAAAAAATCCCTAAGCCGCGCGGTCACAATTTCAGCAAAAATCTGACGTTCTGCAATTCACTCAGAAATGGTGCTGAACTGTTGCAAACGATCCCCTGAAAGCTTTTTCGGTGGAAACTGATGGGTTTGTATCATGGGAAACAGAATTAGCCCTCGATGTCAGAACACCTTTTTTTGAAAAAATCCCTAAGCCGCGCGGTCACAATTTCAGCAAAAACCTGACATTCTGAAATTAACTCAGAAATGGTGCAAACTGTTGCAAACGATCGACTGAAAGCTTTTTCGGTGCAAACAGATGGGTTTTTATCATGGGAAACAGAATTAGCCCTCGATGTCTGAAAAACTTTTTTTGAAAAAATTCCTAAGCCGCGCGGTCACAATTTCAGCAAAAATCTGACGTTCTGCAATTCACTCAGAAATGGTGCTGAACTGTTGCAAACGATCCCCTGAAAGCTTTTTCGGTGGAAACAGATGGGTTTGTATCATGGGAAACAGAATTAGCCCTCAATGTCTGAACAACTTTTTTTGAAAAAATCCCTAAGCCGCGCGGTCACAATTTCAGCAAAAATCTGACGTTTTGCAATTCACTCAGAAATGGTGCCAAACTGTTGCAAACGATCCCCTGAAAGCTTTTTCGGTGGAAACAGATTGGTTTTTATCATGGGAAATAGTTTTAGCCCTCGATGTCTGAACACCTTTTTTTGAAAAAATCCCTAAGCCGCGCGGTCACAATTTCAGCAAAAATCTGACGTTTTGCAATTCACTCAGAAATGGTGCCAAACTGTTGCAAACGATCGACTGAAAGCTTTTTCGGTGGAAACAGATGAGTTTTTATCATGGGAAACAGAATTAGCTCTCGATGTCTGAACACCTTTTTTGGAAAAAATCCCTAAGCCGCGCGGTCACAATTTCAGGAAAAATCTGACGTTGTGTAATTCACTCAGAAATGGTGCCAAACTGTTGCAAACAATCGACTGAAAGCTTTTTCGGTGGAAACAAATGGGTTTTTAACATGGGAAACAGAATTAGCCCTTGATGTCTGAACACCTTAATTTGAAAAAATCCCTAAGCTGCGCGGTCACAATTTCAGCAAAAATCTGACGTTCTCCAATTCACTGAGAAATGGTTCCGAACTTTTGCAAACGATCGACTGAAAGCTTTTTCTGTGAAAACAGATGGGTTTTTCTCATGGGAAACAGAATTAGCCCTCGATGTCTGAACACCTTTTTTTGAAAAAATCCCTAAGCCGCGCGGTCACAATTTCAGCAAAAATCTGACGTTCTGCAATTCACTCAGAAATGGTGCTGAACTGTTGCAAACGATCGACTGAAAGCTTTTTCGGTGGAAATAGATGGGTTTTTATCATGGGAAACAGAATTAGCCCTCGATGTCTGAACACCTTTTTTTGAAAAAATCCCTAAGCCGCACGGTCACAATTTCAGCAAAAATCTGACATTCTGCAATTCACTCAGAAATGGTGCTGAACTGTTGCAAACGATCGACTGAAAGCTTTTTCGGTGGAAACAGATGGGTTTGTATCATGGGAAACAGAATTAGACCACAACGTCTGAACAACTTTTTTTGAAAAAATCCCTAAGCCGCGCGGTCACAATTTCAGCAAAAATCTGACATTCTGCAATTCACTCAGAAATGGTGCCAAACTGTTGCAAACGATTGACTAAAAGCTTTTTCAGTGGAAACAGATGGGTTTTTATCATGGGAAACAGAATAAGCCCTCGATGTCTGAACACCTTTTTTTGAAAAAATCCCTAAGCCGCGCGGTCACAATTTCAGCAAAAATCTGACATTCTGCAATTCACTCAGAAATGGTGCCAAACTGTTGCAAACGATCGACTGAAAGCTTTTTCAGTGGAAACAGATAGGTTTTTATCATGGGAAACAGATTTAGCCCTCGATGTCTGAACACCTTTTTTTGAAAACATCCCTAACCTGCGCGGTCACAATTTCAGCAAAAATCTGACGTTCTGCAATTCACTCAGAAATGGTGCCAAACTGTTGCAAACGATCGACTGAAAGCTTTTTCGGTGGAAACTGATGGGTTTGTATCATGGGAAACAGAATTAGCCCTCGATGTCTGAACACCTTTTTTTGAAAAAATCCCTAAGCCGCTCGGTCACAATTTCCACAAAAATCTGACGTTCTGCAATTCACTCAGAAATGGTGCCAAACTGTTGCAAACGATCCGCTGAAAGCTTTTTCGATAGAAACAGATGGGTTTGTATCATGGGAAACAGAATTAGCCCTCAATGTCTGAACACCTTTTTTTGAAAAAATCCCTAACCTGCGCGGTCACAATTTCAGCAAAAATCTGACGTTCTGCAATTCACTCAGAAATGGTGCCAAACTGTTGCAAACGATCCGCTGAAAGCTTTTTCGATAGAAACAGATGGGTTTGTATCATGGGAAACAGAATTAGCCCTCGATGTCTGAACACCTTTTTTTGAAAAAATCCCTAACCTGCGCGGTCACAATTTCAGCAAAAATCTGACGTTCTGCAATTCACTGAGAAATGGTTCCGAACTTTTGCAAACGATCGACTGAAAGCTTTTTCGGTGAAAACAGATGGGTTTTTCTCATGGGAAACAGAATTAGCTCTCGATGTCTGATCACCTTTTTTTGAAAACATCCCTAAGCTGCGCGGTCACAATTTCAGCAAAAATCTGAAATTCTGATATTCACTCAGAAATGGTTCAAACTGTTGCAAACGATCGACTGAAAGCTTTTTCGGTGGAAACAGATGGGTTTTTATCATGGGAAACAGAATTAGCCCACAACGTCTGAACAACTTTTTTTGAAAAAATCCCTAAGCCGCGCGCTCACAATTTCAGCAAAAATCTGACGTTCTGCAATTCACTCAGAAATGGTGCTGAACTGTTGTAAACGATCCCCTGAAAGCTTTTTCGGTGGAAACAGATGGGTTTGTATCATGGGAAACAGAATTAGCCCTCGATGTCTGAACACCTTTTTTTGAAAAAATCCCTAAGCCGCGCGGTCACAATTTCAGCAAAAATCTGACGTTCTGCAATTCACTCAGAAATGGTGCTGAACTGTTGCAAACGATCCCCTGAAAGCTTTTTCGGTGGAAATAGATGGGTTTGTATCATGGGAAACAGAATTAGCCCTCGATGTCAGAACACCTTTTTTTGAAAAAATCCCTAAGCCACGCGGTCACAATTTCAGCAAAAATCTGACGTTTTGCAATTCACTCAGAAATGGTGCCAAACTGTTGCAAAAGATCCCCTGAAAGCTTTTTTGGTGGAAACAGATGGGTTTGTATCATGGGAAACAGAATTAGCTCTCGACATCTGAACAACTTTTTTTGAAAAAATCCCTAAGCCGCGCGGTCACAATTTCAGCAAAAATCTGACGTTCTGCAATTCACTGAGAAATGGTGCCAAACTGTTGCAAACGATCGACTGAAAGCTTTTTCGGTGGAAATAGATGGGTTTTTATCATAGGAAACAGAATTAGCCCTCGATGTCTGAACAACTTTTTTTGAAAAAATCCCTAAGCCACGCGGTCACAATTTCAGCAAAAATCTGACATTCTGCAATTCACTCAGAAATGGTGCTGAACTGTTGCAAACGATCCCCTGAAAGCTTTTTCGGTGGAAACAGATGGGTTTGTATCATGGGAAACAGAATTAGCCCTCGATGTCTGAACACCTTTTTTTGAAAAAATCCCTAAGCCGCGCGGTCAAAATTTCAGCAAAAATCTGACGTTCTGCAATTAACTCAGAAATGGTGCAAACTGTTGCAAACGATCGACTAAAAGCTTTTTCAGTGGAAACAGATGGGTTTTTATCATGGGAAACAGAAAGAGCCCTCGATGTCAGAACACCTTTTTTTGAAAAAATCCCTAAGCCGCGCGGTCAAAATTTCAGCAAAAATCTGACGTTCTGCAATTAACTCAGAAATGGTGCAAACTGTTGCAAACGATCGACTAAAAGCTTTTTCAGTGGAAACAGATGGGTTTTTATCATGGGAAACAGAAATAGCCCTCGATGTCAGAACACCTTTTTTTGAAAAAATCCCTAACCTGCGCGGTCACAATTTCAGCAAAAATCTGACATTCGGCAATTCACTCAGAAATGGTGCCAAACTGTTGCAAACGATCGACTGAAAGCTTTTTCAGCGGAAACAGATGGGTTTTTATCATGGGAAATAGAATTAGCCCACAACGTCTGAACCACTTTTTTAAAAAAAATCCCTAAGCCGCGCGGTCACAATTTCAGCAGAAATCTGACATTCTGCAATTCACTCAGAAATGGTGCCAAACTGTTGCAAACGATCGACTGAAAGCTTTTTCGGTGGAAACAGATGGGTTTTTATCATGGGAAACAGAATTAGCCCACAACGTCTGAACAACTTTTTTTGAAAAAATCCCTAAGCCGCACGCTCACAATTTCAGCAAAAATCTGACGTTCTGCAATTCACTCAGAAATGGTGCTGAACTGTTGCAAACGATCCCCTGAAAGCTTTTTCGGTGGAAACAGATGGGTTTGTATCATGGGAAACAGAATTAGCCCTCGATGTCTGAACACCTTTTTTTGAAAAAATCCCTAAGCCGTGCGGTCACAATTTCAGCAAAAATCTGACGTTCTGCAATTCACTCAGAAATGGTGCCAAACTGTGGCAAACGATCGACTGAAAGCTTTTTTGGTGGAAATAGATGGGTTTTTATCATGGGAAACAAAATTAGCCCTCGACGTCTGAGCAACTTTTTTTGAAAAAATCCCCAAGCCGCGAGTCACAATTTCAGCAGAAATCTGACATTCTGCAATTCACTCAGAAATGGTGCCAAACTGTTGCAAACGATCGACTGAAAGCTTTTTCGGTGGAAACAGATGGGTTTTTATCATGGGAAACAGAATTAGCCCACAACGTCTGAACAACTTTTTTTGAAAAAATCCCTAAGCCGCGCGGTCACAATTTCAGCAAAAATCTGACGTTCTGCAATTCACTCAGAAATGGTGCTGAACTGTTGCAAACGATCCCCTGAAAGCTTTTTCGGTGGAAACAGATGGGTTTGTATCATGGGAAACAGAATTAGCCCTCGATGTCTGAACACCTTTTTTTGAAAAAATCCCTAAGCCGCGCGGTCACAATTTCAGCAAAAATCTGACGTTCTGCAATTCACTCAGAAATGGTGCCAAACTGTGGCAAACGATCGACTGAAAGCTTTTTCGGTGGAAATAGATGGGTTTTTATCATGGGAAACAGAATTAGCACTCGATGTCTGAAGAACTTTTTTTGAAAAAATCCCTAAGCCGCGCGGTCACAATTTCAGCAAAAATCTGACGTTTTGCAATTCACTTAGAAATGGTGCCAAACTGTTGCAAACGATCCCCTGAAAGCTATTTCGGTGAAAACAGATGGGTTTTTATCATGGGAAACAGAATTAGCCCTCGATGTCTGAACACCTTTTTTTGAAAAAATCCCTAAGCCGCGCGGTCACAATTTCAGCAAAAATCTGACATTCTGCAATTCACTCAGAAATGGTGCCAAACTGTTGCAAA
This sequence comes from Podarcis tiliguerta, assembly GCF_965153285.1. Taxonomy (NCBI): domain Eukaryota; kingdom Metazoa; phylum Chordata; class Lepidosauria; order Squamata; family Lacertidae; genus Podarcis; species Podarcis tiliguerta. The sequence goes on along the minus strand of NC_139542.1, from coordinate 69,360,938 downwards.
CGATCGACTGAAAGCTTTTTCGGTGGAAACAGATGGGTTTTTATCATGGGAAACAGAATTAGCCCACAACGTCTGAACCACTTTTTTTGAAAAAATCCCTAAGCGGCGTGGTCACAATTTCAGCAAAAATCTGACATTCTGTAATTCACTCAGAAATGGTGCTAAACTGTTGCAAACGATCGACTGAAAGCTTTTTCGATGTAAACAGATGGGTTTGTATCATGGGAAACAGAATTAGCCCTCGATGTCTGAACAGCTTTTTTTGAAAAAATCCCTAAGCTGCGCGGTCACAATTTCAGCAGAAATCTGACATTCTGCAATTCACTCAGAAATGGTGCCAAACTGTTGCAAACGATCGACTGAAAGCTTTTTCGGTGGAAACAGATGGGTTTTTATCATGGGAAACAGAATTAGCCCACAACGTCTGAACAACTTTTTTTGAAAAAATCCCTAAGCCGCGCGGTCACAATTTCAGCAAAAATCTGACGTTCTGCAATTAACTCAGAAATGGTGCAAACTGTTGCAAACGATCGACTAAAAGCTTTTTCAGTGGAAACAGATGGGTTTTTATCATGGGAAACAGAAAGAGCCCTCGATGTCAGAACACCTTTTTTTGAAAAAATCCCTAAGCCGCGCGGTCAAAATTTCAGCAAAAATCTGACGTTCTGCAATTAACTCAGAAATGGTGCAAACTGTTGCAAACGATCGACTAAAAGCTTTTTCAGTGGAAACAGATGGGTTTTTATCATGGGAAACAGAAATAGCCCTCGATGTCAGAACACCTTTTTTTGAAAAAATCCCTAACCTGCGCGGTCACAATTTCAGCAAAAATCTGACATTCGGCAATTCACTCAGAAATGGTGCCAAACTGTTGCAAACGATCGACTGAAAGCTTTTTCAGCGGAAACAGATGGGTTTTTATCATGGGAAATAGAATTAGCCCACAACGTCTGAACCACTTTTTTAAAAAAAATCCCTAAGCCGCGCGGTCACAATTTCAGCAGAAATCTGACATTCTGCAATTCACTCAGAAATGGTGCCAAACTGTTGCAAACGATCGACTGAAAGCTTTTTCGGTGGAAACAGATGGGTTTTTATCATGGGAAACAGAATTAGCCCACAACGTCTGAACAACTTTTTTTGAAAAAATCCCTAAGCCGCACGCTCACAATTTCAGCAAAAATCTGACGTTCTGCAATTCACTCAGAAATGGTGCTGAACTGTTGCAAACGATCCCCTGAAAGCTTTTTCGGTGGAAACAGATGGGTTTGTATCATGGGAAACAGAATTAGCCCTCGATGTCTGAACACCTTTTTTTGAAAAAATCCCTAAGCCGTGCGGTCACAATTTCAGCAAAAATCTGACGTTCTGCAATTCACTCAGAAATGGTGCCAAACTGTGGCAAACGATCGACTGAAAGCTTTTTTGGTGGAAATAGATGGGTTTTTATCATGGGAAACAAAATTAGCCCTCGACGTCTGAGCAACTTTTTTTGAAAAAATCCCCAAGCCGCGAGTCACAATTTCAGCAGAAATCTGACATTCTGCAATTCACTCAGAAATGGTGCCAAACTGTTGCAAACGATCGACTGAAAGCTTTTTCGGTGGAAACAGATGGGTTTTTATCATGGGAAACAGAATTAGCCCACAACGTCTGAACAACTTTTTTTGAAAAAATCCCTAAGCCGCGCGGTCACAATTTCAGCAAAAATCTGACGTTCTGCAATTCACTCAGAAATGGTGCTGAACTGTTGCAAACGATCCCCTGAAAGCTTTTTCGGTGGAAACAGATGGGTTTGTATCATGGGAAACAGAATTAGCCCTCGATGTCTGAACACCTTTTTTTGAAAAAATCCCTAAGCCGCGCGGTCACAATTTCAGCAAAAATCTGACGTTCTGCAATTCACTCAGAAATGGTGCCAAACTGTGGCAAACGATCGACTGAAAGCTTTTTCGGTGGAAATAGATGGGTTTTTATCATGGGAAACAGAATTAGCACTCGATGTCTGAAGAACTTTTTTTGAAAAAATCCCTAAGCCGCGCGGTCACAATTTCAGCAAAAATCTGACGTTTTGCAATTCACTTAGAAATGGTGCCAAACTGTTGCAAACGATCCCCTGAAAGCTATTTCGGTGAAAACAGATGGGTTTTTATCATGGGAAACAGAATTAGCCCTCGATGTCTGAACACCTTTTTTTGAAAAAATCCCTAAGCCGCGCGGTCACAATTTCAGCAAAAATCTGACATTCTGCAATTCACTCAGAAATGGTGCCAAACTGTTGCAAACGATCGACTGAAAGCTTTTTCGGTGGAAACAGATGGGTTTTTATCATGGGAAACAGAATTAGCCCACAACGTCTGAACCACTTTTTTTGAAAAAATCCCTAAGCGGCGTGGTCACAATTTCAGCAAAAATCTGACATTCTGTAATTCACTCAGAAATGGTGCTAAACTGTTGCAAACGATCGACTGAAAGCTTTTTCGATGTAAACAGATGGGTTTGTATCATGGGAAACAGAATTAGCCCTCGATGTCTGAACAGCTTTTTTTGAAAAAATCCCTAAGCTGCGCGGTCACAATTTCAGCAGAAATCTGACATTCTGCAATTCACTCAGAAATGGTGCCAAACTGTTGCAAACGATCGACTGAAAGCTTTTTCGGTGGAAACAGATGGGTTTTTATCATGGGAAACAGAATTAGCCCACAACGTCTGAACAACTTTTTTTGAAAAAATCCCTAAGCCGCGCGGTCACAATTTCAGCAAAAATCTGACGTTCTGCAATTAACTCAGAAATGGTGCAAACTGTTGCAAACGATCGACTAAAAGCTTTTTCAGTGGAAACAGATGGGTTTTTATCATGGGAAACAGAAAGAGCCCTCGATGTCAGAACACCTTTTTTTGAAAAAATCCCTAAGCCGCGCGGTCAAAATTTCAGCAAAAATCTGACGTTCTGCAATTAACTCAGAAATGGTGCAAACTGTTGCAAACGATCGACTAAAAGCTTTTTCAGTGGAAACAGATGGGTTTTTATCATGGGAAACAGAAATAGCCCTCGATGTCAGAACACCTTTTTTTGAAAAAATCCCTAACCTGCGCGGTCACAATTTCAGCAAAAATCTGACATTCGGCAATTCACTCAGAAATGGTGCCAAACTGTTGCAAACGATCGACTGAAAGCTTTTTCAGCGGAAACAGATGGGTTTTTATCATGGGAAATAGAATTAGCCCACAACGTCTGAACCACTTTTTTAAAAAAAATCCCTAAGCCGCGCGGTCACAATTTCAGCAGAAATCTGACATTCTGCAATTCACTCAGAAATGGTGCCAAACTGTTGCAAACGATCGACTGAAAGCTTTTTCGGTGGAAACAGATGGGTTTTTATCATGGGAAACAGAATTAGCCCACAACGTCTGAACAACTTTTTTTGAAAAAATCCCTAAGCCGCACGCTCACAATTTCAGCAAAAATCTGACGTTCTGCAATTCACTCAGAAATGGTGCTGAACTGTTGCAAACGATCCCCTGAAAGCTTTTTCGGTGGAAACAGATGGGTTTGTATCATGGGAAACAGAATTAGCCCTCGATGTCTGAACACCTTTTTTTGAAAAAATCCCTAAGCCGTGCGGTCACAATTTCAGCAAAAATCTGACGTTCTGCAATTCACTCAGAAATGGTGCCAAACTGTGGCAAACGATCGACTGAAAGCTTTTTTGGTGGAAATAGATGGGTTTTTATCATGGGAAACAAAATTAGCCCTCGACGTCTGAGCAACTTTTTTTGAAAAAATCCCCAAGCCGCGAGTCACAATTTCAGCAGAAATCTGACATTCTGCAATTCACTCAGAAATGGTGCCAAACTGTTGCAAACGATCGACTGAAAGCTTTTTCGGTGGAAACAGATGGGTTTTTATCATGGGAAACAGAATTAGCCCACAACGTCTGAACAACTTTTTTTGAAAAAATCCCTAAGCCGCGCGGTCACAATTTCAGCAAAAATCTGACGTTCTGCAATTCACTCAGAAATGGTGCTGAACTGTTGCAAACGATCCCCTGAAAGCTTTTTCGGTGGAAACAGATGGGTTTGTATCATGGGAAACAGAATTAGCCCTCGATGTCTGAACACCTTTTTTTGAAAAAATCCCTAAGCCGCGCGGTCACAATTTCAGCAAAAATCTGACGTTCTGCAATTCACTCAGAAATGGTGCCAAACTGTGGCAAACGATCGACTGAAAGCTTTTTCGGTGGAAATAGATGGGTTTTTATCATGGGAAACAGAATTAGCACTCGATGTCTGAAGAACTTTTTTTGAAAAAATCCCTAAGCCGCGCGGTCACAATTTCAGCAAAAATCTGACGTTTTGCAATTCACTTAGAAATGGTGCCAAACTGTTGCAAACGATCCCCTGAAAGCTATTTCGGTGAAAACAGATGGGTTTTTATCATGGGAAACAGAATTAGCCCTCGATGTCTGAACACCTTTTTTTGAAAAAATCCCTAAGCCGCGCGGTCACAATTTCAGCAAAAATCTGACATTCTGCAATTCACTCAGAAATGGTGCCAAACTGTTGCAAACGATCGACTGAAAGCTTTTTCGGTGGAAACAGATGGGTTTTTATCATGGGAAACAGAATTAGCCCACAACGTCTGAACCACTTTTTTTGAAAAAATCCCTAAGCGGCGTGGTCACAATTTCAGCAAAAATCTGACATTCTGTAATTCACTCAGAAATGGTGCTAAACTGTTGCAAACGATCGACTGAAAGCTTTTTCGATGTAAACAGATGGGTTTGTATCATGGGAAACAGAATTAGCCCTCGATGTCTGAACAGCTTTTTTTGAAAAAATCCCTAAGCTGCGCGGTCACAATTTCAGCAGAAATCTGACATTCTGCAATTCACTCAGAAATGGTGCCAAACTGTTGCAAACGATCGACTGAAAGCTTTTTCGGTGGAAACAGATGGGTTTTTATCATGGGAAACAGAATTAGCCCACAACGTCTGAACAACTTTTTTTGAAAAAATCCCTAAGCCGCGCGGTCACAATTTCAGCAAAAATCTGACGTTCTGCAATTCACTCAGAAATGGTGCTGAACTGTTGCAAACGATCCCCTGAAAGCTTTTTCGGTGGAAACAGATGGGTTTGTATCATGGGAAACAGAATTAGCCCTCGATGTCTGAACACCTTTTTTTGAAAAAATCCCTAAGCCGCGCTGTCACAATTTCAGCAAAAATCTGACGTTCTGCAATTCACTCAGAAATGGTGCCAAACTGTGGCAAACGATCGACTGAAAGCTTTTTCGGTGGAAATAGATGGGTTTTTATCATGGGAAACAGAATTAGCACTCGATGTCTGAACAACTTTTTTTGAAAAAATCCCTAAGCCGCGCGGTCACAATTTCAGCAAAAATCTGACGTTTTGCAATTCACTTAGAAATGGTGCCAAACTGTTGCAAACGATCCCCTGAAAGCTTTTTCGGTGAAAACAGATGGGTTTTTATCATGGGAAATAGAATTAGCCCTCGATGTCTGAACACCTTTTTTTGAAAAAATCCCTAAGCCGCGCGGTCACAATTTCAGCAAAAATCTGACATTCTGCAATTCACTCAGAAATGGTGCCAAACTGTTGCAAACGATCGACTGAAAGCTTTTTTCGTGGAAATAGATGGGTTTTTATCATGGGAAACAAAATTAGCCCTCGATGTCTGAACAACTTTTTTTGAAAAAATCCCTAAGCCGCGCGGTCACAATTTCAGCAAAAATCTGACGTTCTGCAATTCACTCAGAAATGGTGCCAAACTGTGGCAAACGATCGACTGAAAGCTTTTTCGATGTAAACAGATGGGTTTGTATCATGGGAAACAGAATTAGCCCTCGATGTCTGAACAGCTTTTTTTGAAAAAATCCCTAAGCTGCGCGGTCACAATTTCAGCAGAAATCTCACATTCTGCAATTCACTCAGAAATGGTGCCAAACTGTTGCAAACGATCGACTGAAAGCTTTTTCGGTGGAAACATATGGGTTTTTCTCATGGGAAACAGAATTAGCCCTCGATGTCTGAACACCTTTTTTTGAAAAAATCCCTAAGCCGCACGGTCACAATTTCAGCAAAAATCTGACGTTCTGCAATTCACTCAGAAATGGTGCCAAACTGTTGCAAACGATCGACTGAAAGCTTTTTCGGTGGAAACAGATGGGTTTTTATCATGGGAAATAGAATTAGCCCACAACGTCTGAACCACTTTTTTAAAAAAAATCCCTAAGCCGCGCGGTCACAATTTCAGCAAAAATCTGACATTCTGCAATTCACTCAGAAATGGTGCCAAACTGTTGCAAACGATCGACTGAAAGCTTTTTTCGTGGAAATAGATGGGTTTTTATCATGGGAAACAAAATTAGCCCTCGATGTCTGAACAACTTTTTTTGAAAAAATCCCTAAGCCGCGCGGTCACAATTTCAGCAAAAATCTGACATTCTGCAATTCACTCAGAAATGGTGCCAAACTGTTGCAAACGATCGACTGAAAGCTTTTTCGGTGGAAACAGATGGGTTTTTATCATGGGAAATAGAATTAGCCCACAACGTCTGAACCACTTTTTTAAAAAAAATCCCTAAGCCGCGCGGTCACAATTTCAGCAAAAATCTGACGTTCTGCAATTCACTCAGAAATGGTGCTGAACTGTTGCAAACGATCGACTGAAAGCTTTTTCGGTGGAAATAGATGGGTTTTTATCATGGGAAACAGAATTAGCACTCGATGTCTGAACAACTTTTTTTGAAAAAATCCCTAAGCCGCGCGGTCACAATTTCAGCAAAAATCTGAAGTTTTGCAATTCACTTAGAAATGGTGCCAAACTGTTGCAAACGATCCCCTGAAAGCTTTTTCGGTGAAAACAGATGGGTTTTTATCATGGGAAACAGAATTAGCCCTCGATGTCTGAACACCTTTTTTTGAAAAAATCCCTAAGCCGCACGGTCACTATTTCAGCAAAAATCTGACATTCTGCAGTTCACTCAGAAATGGTGCCAAACTGTTGCAAACGATCGACTGAAAGCTTTTTCGGTGGAAACAGATGGGTTTTTATCATGGGAAATAGAATTAGCCCACAACGTCTGAACCACTTTTTTAAAAAAAATCCCTAAGCCGCGCGGTCACAATTTCAGCAAAAATCTGACATTCTGCAATTCACTCAGAAATGGTGCCAAACTGTTGCAAACGATCGACTGAAAGCTTTTTTCGTGGAAATAGATGGGTTTTTATCATGGGAAACAAAATTAGCCCTCGATGTCTGAACAACTTTTTTTGAAAAAATCCCTAAGCCGCGCGGTCACAATTTCAGCAAAAATCTGACGTTCTGCAATTCACTCAGAAATGGTGCTGAACTGTTGCAAACGATCGACTGAAAGCTTTTTCGGTGGAAACAGATGGGTTTGTATCATGGGAAACAGAATTAGACCACAACGTCTGAACAACTTTTTTTGAAAAAATCCCTAAGCCGCGCGGTCACAATTTCAGCAAAAATCTGACATTCTGCAATTCACTCAGAAATGGTGCCAAACTGTTGCAAACGATCGACTGAAAGCTTTTTCAGTGGAAACAGATGGGTTTTTATCATGGGGAACAGAATAAGCCCTCGATGTCTGAACACCTTTTTTTGAAAAAATCCCTAAGCCGCGCGGTCACAATTTCAGCAAAAATCTGACATTCTGCAATTCACTCAGAAATGGTGCCAAACTGTTGCAAACGATCGACTGAAAGCTTTTTCAGTGGAAACAGATAGGTTTTTATCATGGGAAACAGAATTAGCCCCCGATGTCTGGACACCTTTTTTTGAAAAAATCCCTAAGCCGCGCGGTCACAATTTCACCAAAAATTTGACATTCTGCAATTCACTCAGAAATGGTGCCAAACTGTTGCAAACGATCCAATGAAAGCTTTTTTCGTGGAAATAGATGGGTTTGTATGATAGGAAACAGAATTAGCCCTCGATGTCTGAACACCTTTTTTTGAAAAAATCCCTAAGCTGCGCGGTCACAATTTCAGCAGAAATCTGACGTTCTGCAATTCACTCAGAAATGGTGCTGAACTGTTGCAAACGATCGACTGAAAGCTTTTTCGGTGGAAATAGATGGGTTTTTATCATGGGAAACAGAATTAGCACTCGATGTCTGAACAACTTTTTTTGAAAAAATCCCTAAGCCGCGCGGTCACAATTTCAGCAAAAATCTGACGTTTTGCAATTCACTTAGAAATGGTGCCAAACTGTTGCAAACGATCCCCTGAAAGCTTTTTCGGTGAAAACAGATGGGTTTTTATCATGGGAAACAGAATTAGCCCTCGATGTCTGAACACCTTTTTTTGAAAAAATCCCTAAGCCGCACGGTCACAATTTCAGCAAAAATCTGACATTCTGCAATTCACTCAGAAATGGTGCCAAACTGTTGCAAACGATCGACTGAAAGCTTTTTCGGTGGAAACAGATGGGTTTTTATCATGGGAAACAGATTTAGCCCTCGATGTCTGAACACCTTTTTTTGAAAAAATCCCTAACCTGCGCGGTCACAATTTCAGCAAAAATCTGACGTTCTGCAATTCACTCAGAAATGGTGCCAAACTGTTGCAAACGATCCGCTGAAAGCTTTTTCGATGGAAACAGATGGGTTTGTATCATGGGAAACAGAATTAGCCCTCTATGTCTGAACACCTTTTTTTGAAAAAATCCCTAACCTGCGCGGTCACAATTTCAGCAAAAATCTGACGTTCTGCAATTCACTGAGAAATGGTTCCGAACTTTTGCAAACGATCGACTGAAAGCTTTTTCGGTGAAAACAGATGGGTTTTTCTCATGGGAAACAGAATTAGCTCTCGATGTCTGATCACCTTTTTTTGAAAACATCCCTAAGCCGCGCGGTCACAATTTCAGCAAAAATCTGACATTCTGAAATTCACTCAGAAATGGTGCAAACTGTTGCAAACGATCGACTGAAAGCTTTTTCGGTGGAAACTGATGGGTTTGTATCATGGGAAACAGAATTAGCCCTCGATGTCTGAACACCTTTTTTTGAAAAAATCCCTAAGCCGCGCGGTCACAATTTCAGCAAAAATCTGACGTTCTGCAATTCACTCAGAAATGGTGCTGAACTGTTGCAAACGATCCCCTGAAAGCTTTTTCGGTGGAAACTGATGGGTTTGTATCATGGGAAACAGAATTAGCCCTCGATGTCAGAACACCTTTTTTTGAAAAAATCCCTAAGCCACGCGGTCACAATTTCAGCAAAAATCTGACGTTTTGCAATTCACTCAGAAATGGTGCCAAACTGTTGCAAACGATCCCCTGAAAGCTTTTTTGGTGGAAACAGATGGGTTTGTATCATGGGAAACAGAATTAGCCCTCGACATCTGAACAACTTTTTTTGAAAAAATCCCTAAGCCGCGCGGTCACAATTTCAGCAAAAATCTGACGATCTGCAATTCACTGAGAAATGGTGCCAAACTGTTGCAAACGATCGACTGAAAGCTTTTTCGGTGGAAACAGATGGGTTTTTATCATAGGAAACAGAATTAGCCCTCGATGTCTGAACAACTTTTTTTGAAAAAATCCCTAAGCCACGCGGTCACAATTTCAGCAAAAATCTGACATTCTGCAATTCACTCAGAAATGGTGCTGAACTGTTGCAAACGATCCCCTGAAAGCTTTTTCGGTGGAAACAGATGGGTTTGTATCATGGGAAACAGAATTAGCCCTCGATGTCTGAACACCTTTTTTTGAAAAAATCCCTAAGCCGCGCGGTCACAATTTCAGCAAAAATCTGACGTTCTGCAATTAACTCAGAAATGGTGCAAACTGTTGCAAACGATCGACTGAAAGCTTTTTTGGTGGAAACAGATGGGTTTGTATCATGGGAAACAGAATTAGCCCTCGATGTCTGAACCACTTTTTTTGAAAAAATCCCTAAGCCGCTCGGTCACAATTTCAGCAAAAATCTGACGTTCTGCAATTCACTCAGAAATGGTGCTGAACTGTTGCAAACGATCGACTGAAAGCTTTTTCGGTGGAAACAGATGGGTTTGTATCATGGGAAACAGAATTAGCCCTTGATATCTGAACAACTTTTTTTGAAAAAATCCCTAAGCCGCGCGGTCACAATTTCAGCAAAAATCTGACGTTTTGCAATTCACTCAGAAATGGTGCCAAACTGTTGCAAACGATCCCCTGAAAGCTTTTTCGGTGAAAACAGATGGGTTTTTATCATGGGAAACAGAATTAGCCCTCGATGTCTGAACACCTTTTTTTGAAAAAATCCCTAAGCCGCACGGTCACAATTTCAGCAAAAATCTGACATTCGGCAATTCACTCAGAAATGGTGCCAAACTGTTGCAAACAATCGACTAAAAGCTTTTCCAGCGGAAACAGATGGGTTTTTATCATGGGAAATAGAATTAGCCCACAACGTCTGAACCACTTTTTTAAAAAAAATCCCTAAGCCGCGCGGTCACAATTTCAGCAAAAATCTGACATTCTGCAATTCACTCAGAAATGGTGCCAAACTGTTGCAAACGATCGACTGAAAGCTTTTTTGGTGGAAATAGATGGGTTTTTATCATGGGAAACAAAATTAGCCCTCGACGTCTGAGCAACTTTTTTTGAAAAAATCCCCAAGCCGCGCGGTCACAATTTCAGCAGAAATCTGACATTCTGCAATTCACTCAGAAATGGTGCCAAACTGTTGCAAACGATCGACTGAAAGCTTTTTCGGTGGAAACAGATGGGTTTTTATCATGGGAAACAGAATTTGCCCACAACGTCTGAACAACTTTTTATGAAAAAATCCCTAAGCCGCGCGGTCACAATTTCAGCAAAAATCTGACGTTCTGCAATTCACTCAGAAATGGTGCTGAACTGTTGCAAACGATCCCCTGAAAGCTTTTTCGGTGGAAACAGATGGGTTTGTATAATGGGAAACAGAATTAGCCCTCGATGTCTGAACACCTTTTTTTGAAAAAATCCCTAAGCCGCACGGTCACAATTTCAGCAAAAATCTGACATTCTGCAATTCACTCAGAAATGGTGCCAAACTGTTGCAAACGATCGACTGAAAGCTTTTTCGGTGGAAACAGATGGGTTTTTATCATGGGAAATAGAATTAGCCCACAACGTCTGAACCACTTTTTTTAAAAAAATCCCTAAGCCGCGCGGTCACAATTTCAGCAAAAATCTGACGTTCTGCAATTCACTCAGAAATGGTGCTGAACTGTTGCAAACGATCGACTGAAAACTTTTTCGGTGGAAACAGATGGGTTTGTATCATGGGAAACAGAATTAGACCACAACGTCTGAACAAATTTTTTTGAAAAAATCCCTAAGCCGCGCGGTCACAATTTCAGCAAAAATCTGACATTCGGCAATTCACTCAGAAATGGTGCCAAACTGTTGCAAACGATCCCCTGAAAGCTTTTTCGTTGGAAACAGATGGGTTTGTATCATGGGAAACAGAATTAGCCCTCGATGTCTGAACACCTTTTTTTGAAAAAATCCCTAAGCCGCGCGGTCACAATTTCAGCAAAAATCTGACGATCTGCAATTCACTGAGAAATGGTTCCGAACTTTTGCAAACGATCGACTGAAAGCTTTTTCGGTGAAAACAGATGGGTTTTTCTCATGGGAAACAGAATTAGCTCTCGATGTCTGATCACCTTTTTTTGAAAACATCCCTAAGCCGCGCGGTCACAATTTCAACAAAAATCTGAAATTCTGAAATTCACTCAGAAATGGTGCAAACTGTTGCAAACGATCAACTGAAAGCTTTTTCGGTGGAAACTGATGGGTTTGTATCATGGGAAACAGAATTAGCCCTCAATGTCTGAACACCTTTTTTTGAAAAAATCCCTAAGCCGCGCGGTCACAATTTCAGCAAAAATCTGACGTTCTGCAATTCACTGAGAAATGGTTCCGAACTTTTGCAAACGATCGACTGAAAGCTTTTTCGGTGAAAACAGATGGGTTTTTCTCATGGGAAACAGAATTAGCTCTCGATGTCTGATCACCTTTTTTTGAAAACATCCCTAAGCCGCGCGGTCACTATTTCAGCAAAAATCTGAAATTCTGAAATTCACTCAGAAATGGTGCAAACTGTTGCAAACGATCAACTGAAAGCTTTTTCGGTGGAAACTGATGGGTTTGTATCATGGGAAACAGAATTAGCCCTCGATGTCTGAACACCTTTTTTTGAAAAAATCCCTAAGCCGCGCGGTCACAATTTCAGCAAAAATCTGACGTTTTGCAATTCACTCAGAAATGGTGCCAAACTGTTGCAAACGATCCCCTGAAAGCTTTTTTGGTGGAAACAGATGGGTTTGTATCATGGGAAACAGAATTAGCCCTCGACATCTGAACAACTTTTTTTGAAAAAATCCCTAAGCCGCGCGGTCACAATTTCAGCAAAAATCTGACGTTCTGCAATTCACTGAGAAATGGTGCCAAACTGTTGCAAACGATCGACTGAAAGCTTTTTCGGTGGAAACAGATGGGTTTTTATCATAGGAAACAGAATTAGCCCTCGATGTCTGAACAACTTTTTTTGAAAAAATCCCTAAGCCACGCGGTCACAATTTCAGCAAAAATCTGACATTCTGCAATTCACTCAGAAATGGTGCTGAACTGTTGCAAACGATCCCCTGAAAGCTTTTTCGGTGGAAACAGATGGGTTTGTATCATGGGAAACAGAATTAGCCCTCGATGTCTGAACACCTTTTTTTGAAAAAATCCCTAAGCCGCGCGGTCACAATTTCAGCAAAAATCTGACGTTCTGCAATTAACTCAGAAATGGTGCAAACTGTTGCAAACGATCGACTGAAAGCTTTTTTGGTGGAAACAGATGGGTTTGTATCATGGGAAACAGAATTAGCCCTCGATGTCTGAACCACTTTTTTTGAAAAAATCCCTAAGCCGCTCGGTCACAATTTCAGCAAAAATCTGACGTTCTGCAATTCACTCAGAAATGGTGCTGAACTGTTGCAAACGATCGACTGAAAGCTTTTTCGGTGGAAACAGATGGGTTTGTATCATGGGAAACAGAATTAGCCCTTGATATCTGAACAACTTTTTTTGAAAAAATCCCTAAGCCGCGCGGTCACAATTTCAGCAAAAATCTGACGTTTTGCAATTCACTCAGAAATGGTGCCAAACTGTTGCAAACGATCCCCTGAAAGCTTTTTCGGTGAAAACAGATGGGTTTTTATCATGGGAAACAGAATTAGCCCTCGATGTCTGAACACCTTTTTTTGAAAAAATCCCTAAGCCGCACGGTCACAATTTCAGCAAAAATCTGACATTCGGCAATTCACTCAGAAATGGTGCCAAACTGTTGCAAACAATCGACTAAAAGCTTTTCCAGCGGAAACAGATGGGTTTTTATCATGGGAAATAGAATTAGCCCACAACGTCTGAACCACTTTTTTAAAAAAAATCCCTAAGCCGCGCGGTCACAATTTCAGCAAAAATCTGACATTCTGCAATTCACTCAGAAATGGTGCCAAACTGTTGCAAACGATCGACTGAAAGCTTTTTTGGTGGAAATAGATGGGTTTTTATCATGGGAAACAAAATTAGCCCTCGACGTCTGAGCAACTTTTTTTGAAAAAATCCCCAAGCCGCGCGGTCACAATTTCAGCAGAAATCTGACATTCTGCAATTCACTCAGAAATGGTGCCAAACTGTTGCAAACGATCGACTGAAAGCTTTTTCGGTGGAAACAGATGGGTTTTTATCATGGGAAACAGAATTTGCCCACAACGTCTGAACAACTTTTTATGAAAAAATCCCTAAGCCGCGCGGTCACAATTTCAGCAAAAATCTGACGTTCTGCAATTCACTCAGAAATGGTGCTGAACTGTTGCAAACGATCCCCTGAAAGCTTTTTCGGTGGAAACAGATGGGTTTGTATAATGGGAAACAGAATTAGCCCTCGATGTCTGAACACCTTTTTTTGAAAAAATCCCTAAGCCGCACGGTCACAATTTCAGCAAAAATCTGACATTCTGCAATTCACTCAGAAATGGTGCCAAACTGTTGCAAACGATCGACTGAAAGCTTTTTCGGTGGAAACAGATGGGTTTTTATCATGGGAAATAGAATTAGCCCACAACGTCTGAACCACTTTTTTTAAAAAAATCCCTAAGCCGCGCGGTCACAATTTCAGCAAAAATCTGACGTTCTGCAATTCACTCAGAAATGGTGCTGAACTGTTGCAAACGATCGACTGAAAACTTTTTCGGTGGAAACAGATGGGTTTGTATCATGGGAAACAGAATTAGACCACAACGTCTGAACAAATTTTTTTGAAAAAATCCCTAAGCCGCGCGGTCACAATTTCAGCAAAAATCTGACATTCGGCAATTCACTCAGAAATGGTGCCAAACTGTTGCAAACGATCCCCTGAAAGCTTTTTCGTTGGAAACAGATGGGTTTGTATCATGGGAAACAGAATTAGCCCTCGATGTCTGAACACCTTTTTTTGAAAAAATCCCTAAGCCGCGCGGTCACAATTTCAGCAAAAATCTGACGATCTGCAATTCACTGAGAAATGGTTCCGAACTTTTGCAAACGATCGACTGAAAGCTTTTTCGGTGAAAACAGATGGGTTTTTCTCATGGGAAACAGAATTAGCTCTCGATGTCTGATCACCTTTTTTTGAAAACATCCCTAAGCCGCGCGGTCACAATTTCAACAAAAATCTGAAATTCTGAAATTCACTCAGAAATGGTGCAAACTGTTGCAAACGATCAACTGAAAGCTTTTTCGGTGGAAACTGATGGGTTTGTATCATGGGAAACAGAATTAGCCCTCAATGTCTGAACACCTTTTTTTGAAAAAATCCCTAAGCCGCGCGGTCACAATTTCAGCAAAAATCTGACGTTCTGCAATTCACTGAGAAATGGTTCCGAACTTTTGCAAACGATCGACTGAAAGCTTTTTCGGTGAAAACAGATGGGTTTTTCTCATGGGAAACAGAATTAGCTCTCGATGTCTGATCACCTTTTTTTGAAAACATCCCTAAGCCGCGCGGTCACTATTTCAGCAAAAATCTGAAATTCTGAAATTCACTCAGAAATGGTGCAAACTGTTGCAAACGATCAACTGAAAGCTTTTTCGGTGGAAACTGATGGGTTTGTATCATGGGAAACAGAATTAGCCCTCGATGTCTGAACACCTTTTTTTGAAAAAATCCCTAAGCCGCGCGGTCACAATTTCAGCAAAAATCTGACGTTCTGCAGTTCACTCAGAAATGGTGCTGAACTGTTGCAAACGATCCCCTGAAAGCTTTTTCGGTGGAAACAGATGGGTTTGTATCATGGGAAACAGAATTAGCCCTCGATGTCAGAACACCTTTTTTTGAAAAAATCCCTAAGCCACGCGGTCACAATTTCAGCAAAAATCTGACGTTTTGCAATTCACTCAGAAATGGTGCCAAACTGTTGCAAACGATCCCCTGAAAGCTTTTTTGGTGGAAACAGATGGGTTTGTATCATGGGAAACAGAATTAGCCCTCGACATCTGAACAACTTTTTTTGAAAAAATCCCTAAGCCGCGCGGTCACAATTTCAGCAAAAATCTGACGTTCTGCAATTCACTGAGAAATGGTGCCAAACTGTTGCAAACGATCGACTGAAAGCTTTTTCGGTGGAAACAGATGGGTTTTTATCATAGGAAACAGAATTAGCCCTCGATGTCTGAACAACTTTTTTTGAAAAAATCCCTAAGCCACGCGGTCACAATTTCAGCAAAAATCTGACATTCTGCAATTCACTCAGAAATGGTGCTGAACTGTTGCAAACGATCCCCTGAAAGCTTTTTCGGTGGAAACAGATGGGTTTGTATCATGGGAAACAGAATTAGCCCTCGATGTCTGAACACCTTTTTTTGAAAAAATCCCTAAGCCGCGCGGTCACAATTTCAGCAAAAATCTGACGTTCTGCAATTAACTCAGAAATGGTGCAAACTGTTGCAAACGATCGACTGAAAGCTTTTTTGGTGGAAACAGATGGGTTTGTATCATGGGAAACAGAATTAGCCCTCGATGTCTGAACCACTTTTTTTGAAAAAATCCCTAAGCCGCTCGGTCACAATTTCAGCAAAAATCTGACGTTCTGCAATTCACTCAGAAATGGTGCTGAACTGTTGCAAACGATCGACTGAAAGCTTTTTCGGTGGAAACAGATGGGTTTGTATCATGGGAAACAGAATTAGCCCTTGATATCTGAACAACTTTTTTTGAAAAAATCCCTAAGCCGCGCGGTCACAATTTCAGCAAAAATCTGACGTTTTGCAATTCACTCAGAAATGGTGCCAAACTGTTGCAAACGATCCCCTGAAAGCTTTTTCGGTGAAAACAGATGGGTTTTTATCATGGGAAACAGAATTAGCCCTCGATGTCTGAACACCTTTTTTTGAAAAAATCCCTAAGCCGCACGGTCACAATTTCAGCAAAAATCTGACATTCGGCAATTCACTCAGAAATGGTGCCAAACTGTTGCAAACGATCGACTAAAAGCTTTTCCAGCGGAAACAGATGGGTTTTTATCATGGGAAATAGAATTAGCCCACAACGTCTGAACCACTTTTTTAAAAAAAATCCCTAAGCCGCGCGGTCACAATTTCAGCAAAAATCTGACATTCTGCAATTCACTCAGAAATGGTGCCAAACTGTTGCAAACGATCGACTGAAAGCTTTTTTGGTGGAAATAGATGGGTTTTTATCATGGGAAACAAAATTAGCCCTCGACGTCTGAGCAACTTTTTTTGAAAAAATCCCCAAGCCGCGCGGTCACAATTTCAGCAGAAATCTGACATTCTGCAATTCACTCAGAAATGGTGCCAAACTGTTGCAAACGATCGACTGAAAGCTTTTTCGGTGGAAACAGATGGGTTTTTATCATGGGAAACAGAATTAGCCCACAATGTCTGAGCAACTTTTTATGAAAAAATCCCTAAGCCGCGCGGTCACAATTTCAGCAAAAATCTGACGTTCTGCAATTCACTCAGAAATGGTGCTGAACTGTTGCAAACGATCCCCTGAAAGCTTTTTCGGTGGAAACAGATGGGTTTGTATAATGGGAAACAGAATTAGCCCTCGATGTCTGAACACCTTTTTTTGAAAAAATCCCTAAGCCGCACGGTCACAATTTCAGCAAAAATCTGACATTCTGCAATTCACTCAGAAATGGTGCCAAACTGTTGCAAACGATCGACTGAAAGCTTTTTCGGTGGAAACAGATGGGTTTTTATCATGGGAAATAGAATTAGCCCACAACGTCTGAACCACTTTTTTTAAAAAAATCCCTAAGCCGCGCGGTCACAATTTCAGCAAAAATCTGACGTTCTGCAATTCACTCAGAAATGGTGCTGAACTGTTGCAAACGATCGACTGAAAGCTTTTTCGGTGGAAACAGATGGGTTTGTATCATGGGAAACAGAATTAGACCACAACGTCTGAACAAATTTTTTTGAAAAAATCCCTAAGCCGCGCGGTCACAATTTCAGCAAAAATCTGACATTCGGCAATTCACTCAGAAATGGTGCCAAACTGTTGCAAACGATCCCCTGAAAGCTTTTTCGTTGGAAACAGATGGGTTTGTATCATGGGAAACAGAATTAGCCCTCGATGTCTGAACACCTTTTTTTGAAAAAATCCCTAAGCCGCGCGGTCACAATTTCAGCAAAAATCTGACGATCTGCAATTCACTGAGAAATGGTTCCGAACTTTTGCAAACGATCGACTGAAAGCTTTTTCGGTGAAAACAGATGGGTTTTTCTCATGGGAAACAGAATTAGCTCTCGATGTCTGATCACCTTTTTTTGAAAACATCCCTAAGCCGCGCGGTCACAATTTCAGCAAAAATCTGAAATTCTGAAATTCACTCAGAAATGGTGCAAACTGTTGCAAACGATCAACTGAAAGCTTTTTCGGTGGAAACTGATGGGTTTGTATCATGGGAAACAGAATTAGCCCTCGATGTCTGAACACCTTTTTTTGAAAAAATCCCTAAGCCGCGCAGTCACAATTTCAGCAAAAATCTGACGTTCTGCAATTCACTGAGAAATGGTTCCGAACTTTTGCAAACGATCGACTGAAAGCTTTATCGGTGAAAACAGATGGGTTTTTCTCATGGGAAACAGAATTAGCTCTCGATGTCTGATCACCTTTTTTTGAAAACATCCCTAAGCCGCGCGGTCACTATTTCAGCAAAAATCTGAAATTCTGAAATTCACTCAGAAATGGTGCAAACTGTTGCAAACGATCAACTGAAAGCTTTTTCGGTGGAAACTGATGGGTTTGTATCATGGGAAACAGAATTAGCCCTCGATGTCTGAACACCTTTTTTTGAAAAAATCCCTAAGCCGCGCGGTCACAATTTCAGCAAAAATCTGACGTTCTGCAATTCACTCAGAAATGGTGCTGAACTGTTGCAAACGATCCCCTGAAAGCTTTTTCGGTGGAAACAGATGGGTTTGTATCATGGGAAACAGAATTAGCCCTCGATGTCAGAACACCTTTTTTTGAAAAAATCCCTAAGCCACGCGGTCACAATTTCAGCAAAAATCTGACGTTTTGCAATTCACTCAGAAATGGTGCCAAACTGTTGCAAACGATCCCCTGAAAGCTTTTTTGGTGGAAACAGATGGGTTTGTATCATGGGAAACAGAATTAGCCCTCGACATCTGAACAACTTTTTTTGAAAAAATCCCTAAGCCGCGCGGTCACAATTTCAGCAAAAATCTGACGATCTGCAATTCACTGAGAAATGGTGCCAAACTGTTGCAAACGATCGACTGAAAGCTTTATCGGTGGAAACAGATGGGTTTTTATCATAGGAAACAGAATTAGCCCTCGATGTCTGAACAACTTTTTTTGAAAAAATCCCTAAGCCACGCGGTCACAATTTCAGCAAAAATCTGACATTCTGCAATTCACTCAGAAATGGTGCTGAACTGTTGCAAACGATCTCCTGAAAGCTTTTTCGGTGGAAACAGATGGGTTTGTATCATGGGAAACAGAATTAGCCCTCGATGTCTGAACACCTTTTTTTGAAAAAATCCCTAAGCCGCGCGGTCACAATTTCAGCAAAAATCTGACGTTCTGCAATTAACTCAGAAATGGTGCCAACTGTTGCAAACGATCGACTGAAAGCTTTTTTGGTGGAAACAGATGGGTTTGTATCATGGGAAACAGAATTAGCCCTCGATGTCTGAACCACTTTTTTTGAAAAAATCCCTAAGCCGCTCGGTCACAATTTCAGCAAAAATCTGACGTTCTGCAATTCACTCAGAAATGGTGCTGAACTGTTGCAAACGATCGACTGAAAGCTTTTTCGGTGGAAACAGATGGGTTTGTATCATGGGAAACAGAATTAGCCCTTGATATCTGAACAACTTTTTTTGAAAAAATCCCTAAGCCGCGCGGTCACAATTTCAGCAAAAATCTGACGTTTTGCAATTCACTCAGAAATGGTGCCAAACTGTTGCAAACGATCCCCTGAAAGCTTTTTCGGTGAAAACAGATGGGTTTTTATCATGGGAATCAGAATTAGCCCTCGATGTCTGAACACCTTTTTTTGAAAAAATCCCTAAGCCGCACGGTCACAATTTCAGCAAAAATCTGACATTCGGCAATTCACTCAGAAATGGTGCCAAACTGTTGCAAACGATCGACTAAAAGCTTTTCCAGCGGAAACAGATGGGTTTTTATCATGGGAAATAGAATTAGCCCACAACGTCTGAACCACTTTTTTTAAAAAAATCCCTAAGCCGCGCGGTCACAATTTCAGCAAAAATCTGACATTCTGCAATTCACTCAGAAATGGTGCCAAACTGTTGCAAACGATCGACTGAAAGCTTTTTTGGTGGAAATAGATGGGTTTTTATCATGGGAAACAGAATTAGCCCTCGATGTCTGAACACCTTTTTTTGAAAAAATCCCTAAGCCGCACGGTCACAATTTCAGCAAAAATCTGACATTCGGCAATTCACTCAGAAATGGTGCCAAACTGTTGCAAACGATCGACTAAAAGCTTTTCCAGCGGAAACAGATGGGTTTTTATCATGGGAAATAGAATTAGCCCACAACGTCTGAACCACTTTTTTAAAAAAAATCCCTAAGCCGCGCGGTCACAATTTCAGCAAAAATCTGACATTCTGCAATTCACTCAGAAATGGTGCCAAACTGTTGCAAACGATCGACTGAAAGCTTTTTCGGTGGAAACAGATGGGTTTTTATCATGGGAAACAGAATTAGCCCACAACGTCTGAACAACTTTTTTTGAAAAAATCCCTAAGCCGCGCGGTCACAATTTCAGCAAAAATCTGACGTTCTGCAATTCACTCAGAAATGGTGCTGAACTGTTGCAAACGATCCCCTGAAAGCTTTTTCGGTGGAAACAGATGGGTTTGTATAATGGGAAACAGAATTAGCCCTCGATGTCTGAACACCTTTTTTTGAAAAAATCCCTAAGCCGCACGGTCACAATTTCAGCAAAAATCTGACATTCTGCAATTCACTCAGAAATGGTGCCAAACTGTTGCAAACGATCGACTGAAAGCTTTTTCGGTGGAAACAGATGGGTTTTTATCTTGGGAAATAGAATTAGCCCACAACGTCTGAACCACTTTTTTAAAAAAAATCCCTAAGCCGCGCGGTCACAATTTCAGCAAAAATCTGACGTTCTGCAATTCACTCAGAAATGGTGCTGAACTGTTGCAAACGATCGACTGAAAGCTTTTTCGGTGGAAACAGATGGGTTTGTATCATGGGAAACAGAATTAGACCACAACGTCTGAACAATTTTTTTTGAAAAAATCCCTAAGCCGCGCGGTCACAATTTCAGCAAAAATCTGACATTCGGCAATTCACTCAGAAATGGTGCCAAACTGTTGCAAACGATCCCCTGAAAGCTTTTTCGTTGGAAACAGATGGGTTTGTATCATGGGAAACAGAATTAGCCCTCGATGTCTGAACACCTTTTTTTGAAAAAATCCCTAAGCCGCGCGGTCACAATTTCAGCAAAAATCTGACATTCTGCAATTCACTCAGAAATGGTGCCAAACTGTTGCAAACGATCGACTGAAAGTTTTTTGGTGGAAATAGATGGGTTTTTATCATGGAAAACAAAATTAGCCCTCGACGTCTGAGCAACTTTTTTTGAAAAAATCCCCAAGCCGCGCGGTCACAATTTCAGCAAAAATCTGACATTCTGCAATTCACTCAGAAATGGTGCCAAACTGTTTCAAACGATCGACTGAAAGCTTTTTCGGCGGAAACAGATGGGTTTTTATCATGGGAAATAGAATTAGCCCACAACGTCTGAACCACTTTTTTTGAAAAAATCCCTAAGCCGCGCGGTCACAATTTCAGCAAAAATCTGACATTCTGCAATTCACTCAGAAATGGTGCCAAACTGTTGCAAACGATCGACTGAAAGCTTTTTCGGTGGAAACAGATGGGTTTTTATCATGGGAAACAGAATTAGCCCACAACGTCTGAACAACTTTTTTTGAAAAAATCCCTAAGCCGCGCGGTGACAATTTCAGCAAAAATCTGACGTTCTGTTATTCACTCAGAAATGGTGCAAAACTGTTGCAAACGATCCCCTGAAAGCTTTTTCGTTGGAAACAGATGGGTTTGTATCATGGGAAACAGAATTAGCCCTCGATGTCTGAACACCTTTTTTTGAAAAAATCCCTAAGCCGCGCGGTCACAATTTCAGCAAAAATCTGACGTTCTGCAATTCACTCAGAAATGGTGCCAAACTGTTGCAAACGATCGACTGAAAGCTTTTTCGGTGAAAACAGATGGGTTTTTATCATAGGAAACAGAATTAGCCCACAACGTCTGAACCAATTTTTTTGAAAAAATCCCCAAGCCGCGCGGTTACAATTTCACCAAAAATCTGACATTCTGCAATTCACTCAGAAATGGTGCCAAACTGTTGGAAACGATCGACTGAAAGCTTTTTCGGTGGAAACAGATGGTTTTTTATCATGGGAAACAGAATTAGCCCACAAGGTCTGAACAACTTTTTTTGAAAAAATCCCTAAGCCGCGCGGTCACAATTTCAGCAAAAATCTGACATTCTGCAATTCACTCAGAAATGGTGCCAAACTGTTGCAAACGATCGACTGAAAGCTTTTTTGGTGGAAACAGATGGGTTATTGTCATAGGAAACAGAATTAGCCCACAACGTCTGAACCACTTTTTTTGAAAAAATCCCTAAGCCGCGCGGTCACAATTTCAGCAAAAATCTGACGTTCTGCAATTCACTCAGAAATGGTGCCAAACTGTTGCAAACGATCGACTGAAAGCTTTTTCGGTGGAAACAGATGGGTTTTTATCATGGGAAACAGAATTAGCCCACAATGTCTGAACAACTTTTTTTGAAAAAATCCCTAAGCCGCGCGGTCACAATTTCAGCAAAAATCTGACGTTCTGCAATTCACTGAGAAATGGTGCCAAACTGTTGCAAACGATCGACTGAAAGCTTTTTCGGTGGAAACAGATGGGTTTTTATCATAGGAAACAGAATTAGCCCTAGATGTCTGAACAACTTTTTTTGAAAAAATCCCTAAGCCACGCGGTCACAATTTCAGCAAAAATCTGACATTCTGCAATTCACTCAGAAATGGTGCTGAACTGTTGCAAACGATCCCCTGAAAGCTTTTTCGGTGGAAACAGATGGGTTTGTATCATGGGAAACAGAATTAGCCCTCGATGTCTGAACACCTTTTTTTGAAAAAATCCCTAAGCCGCGCGGTCACAATTTCAGCAAAAATCTGACGTTCTGCAATTAACTCAGAAATGGTGCAAACTGTTGCAAACGATCGACTGAAAGCTTTTTTGGTGGAAACAGATGGGTTTGTATCATGGGAAACAGAATTAGCCCTCGATGTCAGAACACCTTTTTTTGAAAAAATCCCTAAGCCACGCGGTCACAATTTCAGCAAAAATCTGACGTTCTGCAATTAACTCAGAAATGGTGCAAACTGTTGCAAACGATCGACTGAAAGCTTTTTTGGTGGAAACAGATGGGTTTGTATCATGGGAAACAGAATTAGCCCTCGATGTCTGAACCACTTTTTTTGAAAAAATCCCTAAGCCGCTCGGTCACAATTTCAGCAAAAATCTGACGTTCTGCAATTAACTCAGAAATGGTGCAAACTGTTGCAAACGATCGACTGAAAGTTTTTTGGTGGAAATAGATGGGTTTTTATCATGGAAAACAAAATTAGCCCTTGACGTCTGAGCAACTTTTTTTGAAAAAATCCCCAAGCCGCGCGGTCACAATTTCAGCAAAAATCTGACATTCTGCAATTCACTCAGAAATGGTGCCAAACTGTTTCAAACGATCGACTGAAAGCTTTTTCGGCGGAAACAGATGGGTTTTTATCATGGGAAATAGAATTAGCCCACAACGTCTGAACCACTTTTTTTGAAAAAATCCCTAAGCCGCGCGGTCACAATTTCAGCAAAAATCTGACATTCTGCAATTCACTCAGAAATGGTGCCAAACTGTTGCAAACGATCGACTGAAAGCTTTTTCGGTGGAAACAGATGGGTTTTTACCATGGGAAACAGAATTAGCCCACAACGTCTGAACAACTTTTTTTGAAAAAATCCCTAAGCCGCGCGGTGACAATTTCAGCAAAAATCTGACGTTCTGTTATTCACTCAGAAATGGTGCAAAACTGTTGCAAACGATCCCCTGAAAGCTTTTTCGTTGGAAACAGATGGGTTTGTATCATGGGAAACAGAATTAGCCCTCGATGTCTGAACACCTTTTTTTGAAAAAATCCCTAAGCCGCGCGGTCACAATTTCAGCAAAAATCTGACGTTTTGCAATTCACTCAGAAATGGTGCCAAACTGTTGCAAACGATCGACTGAAAGCTTTTTCGGTGAAAACAGATGGGTTTTTATCATAGGAAACAGAATTAGCCCACAACGTCTGAACCAATTTTTTTGAAAAAATCCCTAAGCCGCGCGGTCACAATTTCAGCAAAAATCTGACATTCTGCAATTCACTCAGAAATGGTGCCAAACTGTTGCAAACGATCGACTGAAAGCTTTTTTGGTGGAAATAGATGGGTTTTTATCATGGGAAACAAAATTAGCCCTCGACGTCTGAGCAACTTTTTTTGAAAAAATCCCCAAGCCGCGCGGTTACAATTTCACCAAAAATCTGACATTCTGCAATTCACTCAGAAATGGTGCCAAACTGTTGGAAACGATCGACTGAAAGCTTTTTCGGTGGAAACAGATGGTTTTTTATCATGGGAAACAGAATTAGCCCACAAGGTCTGAACAACTTTTTTTGAAAAAATCCCTAAGCCGCGCGGTCACAATTTCAGCAAAAATCTGACATTCTGCAATTCACTCAGAAATGGTGCCAAACTGTTGCAAACGATCGACTGAAAGCTTTTTGGTGGAAACAGATGGGTTATTGTCATAGGAAACAGAATTAGCCCACAACGTCTGAACCACTTTTTTTGAAAAAATCCCTAAGCCGCGCGGTCACAATTTCAGCAAAAATCTGACGTTCTGCAATTCACTCAGAAATGGTGCCAAACTGTTGCAAACGATCGACTGAAAGCTTTTTCGGTGGAAACAGATGGGTTTTTATCATGGGAAACAGAATTAGCCCACAATGTCTGAACAACTTTTTTTGAAAAAATCCCTAAGCCGCGCGGTCACAATTTCAGCAAAAATCTGACGTTCTGCAATTCACTGAGAAATGGTGCCAAACTGTTGCAAACGATCGACTGAAAGCTTTTTCGGTGGAAACAGATGGGTTTTTATCATAGGAAACAGAATTAGCCCTAGACGTCTGAACAACTTTTTTTGAAAAAATCCCTAAGCCACGCGGTCACAATTTCAGCAAAAATCTGAGATTCTGCAATTCACTCAGAAATGGTGCTGAACTGTTGCAAACGATCCCCTGAAAGCTTTTTCGGTGGAAACAGATGGGTTTGTATCATGGGAAACAGAATTAGCCCTCGATGTCTGAACACCTTTTTTTGAAAAAATCCCTAAGCCGCGCGGTCACAATTTCAGCAAAAATCTGACGTTCTGTAATTAACTCAGAAATGGTGCAAACTGTTGCAAACGATCGACTGAAAGCTTTTTTGGTGGAAACAGATGGGTTTGTATCATGGGAAACAGAATTAGCCCTCGATGTCAGAACACCTTTTTTTGAAAAAATCCCTAAGCCACGCGGTCACAATTTCAGCAAAAATCTGACGTTCTGCAATTAACTCAGAAATGGTGCAAACTGTTGCAAACGATCGACTGAAAGCTTTTTTGGTGGAAACAGATGGGTTTGTATCATGGGAAACAGAATTAGCCCTCGATGTCTGAACCACTTTTTTTGAAAAAATCCCTAAGCCGCTCGGTCACAATTTCAGCAAAAATCTGACGTTCTGCAATTAACTCAGAAATGGTGCAAACTGTTGCAAACGATCGACTGAAAGCTTTTTTGGTGGAAACAGATGGGTTTGTATCATGGGAAACAGAATTAGCCCTCGATGTCTGAACCACTTTTTTTGAAAAAATCCCTAAGCCGCTCGGTCACAATTTCAGCAAAAATCTGACGTTCTGCAATTCACTCAGAAATGGTGCTGAACTGTTGCAAACGATCGACTGAAAGCTTTTTCGGTGGAAACAGATGGGTTTGTATCATGGGAAACAGAATTAGCCCTTGATATCTGAACAACTTTTTTTGAAAAAATCCCTAAGCCGCGCGGTCACAATTTCAGCAAAAATCTGACGTTTTGCAATTCACTCAGAAATGGTGCCAAACTGTTGCAAACGATCCCCTGAAAGCTTTTTCGGTGAAAACAGATGGGTTTTTATCATGGGAAACAGAATTAGCCCTCGATGTCTGAACACATTTTTTTGAAAAAATCCCTAAGCCGCACGGTCACAATTTCAGCAAAAATCTGAAATTCGGCAATTCACTCAGAAATGGTGCCAAACTGTTGCAAACGATCGACTAAAAGCTTTTCCAGCGGAAACAGATGGGTTTTTATCATGGGAAATAGAATTAGCCCACAACGTCTGAACCACTTTTTTTAAAAAAATCCCTAAGCCGCGCGGTCACAATTTCAGCAAAAATCTGACATTCTGCAATTCACTCAGAAATGGTGCCAAACTGTTGCAAACGATCGACTGAAAGCTTTTTTGGTGGAAATAGATGGGTTTTTATCATGGGAAACAGAATTAGCCCTCGATGTCTGAACACCTTTTTTTGAAAAAATCCCTAAGCCGCACGGTCACAATTTCAGCAAAAATCTGACATTCGGCAATTCACTCAGAAATGGTGCCAAACTGTTGCAAACGATCCCCTGAAAGCTTTTTCGTTGGAAACAGATGGGTTTGTATCATGGGAAACAGAATTAGCCCTCGATGTCTGAACACCTTTTTTTGAAAAAATCCCTAAGCCGCGCGGTCACAATTTCAGCAAAAATCTGACATTCTGCAATTCACTCAGAAATGGTGCCAAACTGTTGCAAACGATCGACTGAAAGTTTTTTGGTGGAAATAGATGGGTTTTTATCATGGAAAACAAAATTAGCCCTCGACGTCTGAGCAACTTTTTTTGAAAAAATCCCCAAGCCGCGCGGTCACAATTTCAGCAAAAATCTGACATTCTGCAATTCACTCAGAAATGGTGCCAAACTGTTTCAAACGATCGACTGAAAGCTTTTTCGGCGGAAACAGATGGGTTTTTATCATGGGAAATAGAATTAGCCCACAACGTCTGAACCACTTTTTTTGAAAAAATCCCTAAGCCGCGCGGTCACAATTTCAGCAAAAATCTGACATTCTGCAATTCACTCAGAAATGGTGCCAAACTGTTGCAAACGATCGACTGAAAGCTTTTTCGGTGGAAACAGATGGGTTTTTATCATGGGAAACAGAATTAGCCCACAACGTCTGAACAACTTTTTTTGAAAAAATCCCTAAGCCGCGCGGTGACAATTTCAGCAAAAATCTGACGTTCTGTTATTCACTCAGAAATGGTGCAAAACTGTTGCAAACGATCCCCTGAAAGCTTTTTCGTTGGAAACAGATGGGTTTGTATCATGGGAAACAGAATTAGCCCTCGATGTCTGAACACCTTTTTTTGAAAAAATCCCTAAGCCGCGCGGTCACAATTTCAGCAAAAATCTGACGTTCTGCAATTCACTCAGAAATGGTGCCAAACTGTTGCAAACGATCGACTGAAAGCTTTTTCGGTGAAAACAGATGGGTTTTTATCATAGGAAACAGAATTAGCCCACAACGTCTGAACCAATTTTTTTGAAAAAATCCCTAAGCCGCGCGGTCACAATTTCAGCAAAAATCTGACATTCTGCAATTCACTCAGAAATGGTGCCAAACTGTTGCAAACGATCGACTGAAAGCTTTTTTGGTGGAAATAGATGGGTTTTTATCATGGGAAACAAAATTAGCCCTCGACGTCTGAGCAACTTTTTTTGAAAAAATCCCCAAGCCGCGCGGTTACAATTTCACCAAAAATCTGACATTCTGCAATTCACTCAGAAATGGTGCCAAACTGTTGGAAACGATCGACTGAAAGCTTTTTCGGTGGAAACAGATGGTTTTTTATCATGGGAAACAGAATTAGCCCACAAGGTCTGAACAACTTTTTTTGAAAAAATCCCTAAGCCGCGCGGTCACAATTTCAGCAAAAATCTGACATTCTGCAATTCACTCAGAAATGGTGCCAAACTGTTGCAAACGATCGACTGAAAGCTTTTTTGGTGGAAACAGATGGGTTATTGTCATAGGAAACAGAATTAGCCCACAACGTCTGAACCACTTTTTTTGAAAAAATCCCTAAGCCGCGCGGTCACAATTTCAGCAAAAATCTGACGTTCTGCAATTCACTCAGAAATGGTGCCAAACTGTTGCAAACGATCGACTGAAAGCTTTTTCGGTGGAAGCAGATGGGTTTTTATCATGGGAAACAGAATTAGCCCACAATGTCTGAACAACTTTTTTTGAAAAAATCCCTAAGCCGCGCGGTCACAATTTCAGCAAAAATCTGACGTTCTGCAATTCACTGAGAAATGGTGCCAAACTGTTGCAAACGATCGACTGAAAGCTTTTTCGGTGGAAACAGATGGGTTTTTATCATAGGAAACAGAATTAGCCCTAGATGTCTGAACAACTTTTTTTGAAAAAATCCCTAAGCCACGCGGTCACAATTTCAGCAAAAATCTGACATTCTGCAATTCACTCAGAAATGGTGCTGAACTGTTGCAAACGATCCCCTGAAAGCTTTTTCGGTGGAAACAGATGGGTTTGTATCATGGGAAACAGAATTAGCCCTCGATGTCTGAACACCTTTTTTTGAAAAAATCCCTAAGCCGCGCGGTCACAATTTCAGCAAAAATCTGACGTTCTGCAATTAACTCAGAAATGGTGCAAACTGTTGCAAACGATCGACTGAAAGCTTTTTTGGTGGAAACAGATGGGTTTGTATCATGGGAAACAGAATTAGCCCTCGATGTCAGAACACCTTTTTTTGAAAAAATCCCTAAGCCACGCGGTCACAATTTCAGCAAAAATCTGACGTTCTGCAATTAACTCAGAAATGGTGCAAACTGTTGCAAACGATCGACTGAAAGCTTTTTTGATGGAAACAGATGGGTTTGTATCATGGGAAACAGAATTAGCCCTCGATGTCTGAACACCTTTTTTTGAAAAAATCCCTAAGCCGCGCGGTCACAATTTCAGCAAAAATCTGACGTTCTGCAATTAACTCAGAAATGGTGCAAACTGTTGCAAACGATCGACTGAAAGCTTTTTTGGTGGAAACAGATGGGTTTGTATCATGGGAAACAGAATTAGCCCTCGATGTCAGAACACCTTTTTTTGAAAAAATCCCTAAGCCACGCGGTCACAATTTCAGCAAAAATCTGACGTTCTGCAATTAACTCAGAAATGGTGCAAACTGTTGCAAACGATCGACTGAAAGCTTTTTTGGTGGAAACAGATGGGTTTGTATCATGGGAAACAGAATTAGCCCTCGATGTCTGAACCACTTTTTTTGAAAAAATCCCTAAGCCGCTCGGTCACAATTTCAGCAAAAATCTGACGTTCTGCAATTAACTCAGAAATGGTGCAAACTGTTGCAAACGATCGACTGAAAGCTTTTTTGGTGGAAACAGATGGGTTTGTATCATGGGAAACAGAATTAGCCCTCGATGTCTGAACCACTTTTTTTGAAAAAATCCCTAAGCCGCTCGGTCACAATTTCAGCAAAAATCTGACGTTCTGCAATTCACTCAGAAATGGTGCTGAACTGTTGCAAACGATCGACTGAAAGCTTTTTCGGTGGAAACAGATGGGTTTGTATCATGGGAAACAGAATTAGCCCTTGATATCTGAACAACTTTTTTTGAAAAAATCCCTAAGCCGCGCGGTCACAATTTCAGCAAAAATCTGACGTTTTGCAATTCACTCAGAAATGGTGCCAAACTGTTGCAAACGATCCCCTGAAAGCTTTTTCGGTGAAAACAGATGGGTTTTTATCATGGGAAACAGAATTAGCCCTCGATGTCTGAACACCTTTTTTTGAAAAAATCCCTAAGCCGCACGGTCACAATTTCAGCAAAAATCTGACATTCGGCAATTCACTCAGAAATGGTGCCAAACTGTTGCAAACGATCGACTAAAAGCTTTTCCAGCGGAAACAGATGGGTTTTTGTCATGGGAAATAGAATTAGCCCACAACGTCTGAACCACTTTTTTAAAAAAAATCCCTAAGCCGCGCGGTCACAATTTCAGCAAAAATCTGACATTCTGCAATTCACTCAGAAATGGTGCCAAACTGTTGCAAACGATCGACTGAAAGCTTTTTTGGTGGAAATAGATGGGTTTTTATCATGGGAAACAGAATTAGCCCTCGATGTCTGAACACCTTTTTTTGAAAAAATCCCTAAGCCGCACGGTCACAATTTCAGCAAAAATCTGACATTCGGCAATTCACTCAGAAATGGTGCCAAACTGTTGCAAACGATCGACTGAAAGCTTTTTCGGCGGAAACAGATGGGTTTTTATCATGGGAAATAGAATTAGCCCACAACGTCTGAACCACTTTTTTTGAAAAAATCCCTAAGCCGCGCGGTCACAATTTCAGCAAAAATCTGACATTCTGCAATTCACTCAGAAATGGTGCCAAACTGTTGCAAACGATCGACTGAAAGCTTTTTCGGTGGAAACAGATGGGTTTTTATCATGGGAAACAGAATTAGCCCACAACGTCTGAACAACTTTTTTTGAAAAAATCCCTAAGCCGCGCGGTGACAATTTCAGCAAAAATCTGACGTTCTGTTATTCACTCAGAAATGGTGCAAAACTGTTGCAAACGATCCCCTGAAAGCTTTTTCGTTGGAAACAGATGGGTTTGTATCATGGGAAACAGAATTAGCCCTCGATGTCTGAACACCTTTTTTTGAAAAAATCCCTAAGCCGCGCGGTCACAATTTCAGCAAAAATCTGACGTTCTGCAATTCACTCAGAAATGGTGCCAAACTGTTGCAAACGATCGACTGAAAGCTTTTTCGGTGAAAACAGATGGGTTTTTATCATAGGAAACAGAATTAGCCCACAACGTCTGAACCAATTTTTTTGAAAAAATCCCTAAGCCGCGCGGTCACAATTTCAGCAAAAATCTGACATTCTGCAATTCACTCAGAAATGGTGCCAAACTGTTGCAAACGATCGACTGAAAGCTTTTTTGGTGGAAATAGATGGGTTTTTATCATGGGAAACAAAATTAGCCCTCGACGTCTGAGCAACTTTTTTTGAAAAAATCCCCAAGCCGCGCGGTTACAATTTCACCAAAAATCTGACATTCTGCAATTCACTCAGAAATGGTGCCAAACTGTTGGAAACGATCGACTGAAAGCTTTTTCGGTGGAAACAGATGGTTTTTTATCATGGGAAACAGAATTAGCCCACAAGGTCTGAACAACTTTTTTTGAAAAAATTCCTAAGCCGCGCGGTCACAATTTCAGCAAAAATCTGACATTCTGCAATTCACTCAGAAATGGTGCCAAACTGTTGCAAACGATCGACTGAAAGCTTTTTTGGTGGAAACAGATGGGTTATTGTCATAGGAAACAGAATTAGCCCACAACGTCTGAACCACTTTTTTTGAAAAAATCCCTAAGCCGCGCGGTCACAATTTCAGCAAAAATCTGACGTTCTGCAATTCACTCAGAAATGGTGCCAAACTGTTGCAAACGATCGACTGAAAGCTTTTTCGGTGGAAACAGATGGGTTTTTATCATGGGAAACAGAATTAGCCCACAATGTCTGAACAACTTTTTTTGAAAAAATCCCTAAGCCGCGCGGTCACAATTTCAGCAAAAATCTGACGTTCTGCAATTCACTCAGAAATGGTGCCAAACTGTTGCAAACGATCGACTGAAAGCTTTTTCGGTGGAAACAGATGGGTTTTTATCATAGGAAACAGAATTAGCCCTAGATGTCTGAACAACTTTTTTTGAAAAAATCCCTAAGCCACGCGGTCACAATTTCAGCAAAAATCTGACATTCTGCAATTCACTCAGAAATGGTGCTGAACTGTTGCAAACGATCCCCTGAAAGCTTTTTCGGTGGAAACAGATGGGTTTGTATCATGGGAAACAGAATTAGCCCTCGATGTCTGAACACCTTTTTTTGAATAAATCCCTAAGCCGCGCGGTCACAATTTCAGCAAAAATCTGACGTTCTGCAATTAACTCAGAAATGGTGCAAACTGTTGCAAACGATCGACTGAAAGCTTTTTTGGTGGAAACAGATGGGTTTGTATCATGGGAAACAGAATTAGCCCTCGATGTCAGAACACCTTTTTTTGAAAAAATCCCTAAGCCACGCGGTCACAATTTCAGCAAAAATCTGACGTTCTGCAATTAACTCAGAAATGGTGCAAACTGTTGCAAACGATCGACTGAAAGCTTTTTTGGTGGAAACAGATGGGTTTGTATCATGGGAAACAGAATTAGCCCTCGATGTCTGAACCACTTTTTTTGAAAAAATCCCTAAGCCGCTCGGTCACAATTTCAGCAAAAATCTGACGTTCTGCAATTAACTCAGAAATGGTGCAAACTGTTGCAAACGATCGACTGAAAGCTTTTTTGGTGGAAACAGATGGGTTTGTATCATGGGAAACAGAATTAGCCCTCGATGTCTGAACCACTTTTTTTGAAAAAATCCCTAAGCCGCTCGGTCACAATTTCAGCAAAAATCTGACGTTCTGCAATTCACTCAGAAATGGTGCTGAACTGTTGCAAACGATCGACTGAAAGCTTTTTCGGTGGAAACAGATGGGTTTGTATCATGGGAAACAGAATTAGCCCTTGATATCTGAACAACTTTTTTTGAAAAAATCCCTAAGCCGCGCGGTCACAATTTCAGCAAAAATCTGACGTTTTGCAATTCACTCAGAAATGGTGCCAAACTGTTGCAAACGATCCCCTGAAAGCTTTTTCGGTGAAAACAGATGGGTTTTTATCATGGGAAATAGAATTAGCCCACAACGTCTGAACCACTTTTTTAAAAAAAATCCCTAAGCCGCGCGGTCACAATTTCAGCAAAAATCTGACATTCTGCAATTCACTCAGAAATGGTGCCAAACTGTTGCAAACGATCGACTGAAAGCTTTTTTGGTGGAAATAGATGGGTTTTTATCATGGGAAACAGAATTAGCCCTCGATGTCTGAACACCTTTTTTTGAAAAAATCCCTAAGCCGCACGGTCACAATTTCAGCAAAAATCTGACATTCGGCAATTCACTCAGAAATGGTGCCAAACTGTTGCAAACGATCGACTAAAAGCTTTTCCAGCGGAAACAGATGGGTTTTTATCATGGGAAATAGAATTAGCCCACAACGTCTGAACCACTTTTTTAAAAAAAATCCCTAAGCCGCGCGGTCACAATTTCAGCAAAAATCTGACATTCTGCAATTCACTCAGAAATGGTGCCAAACTGTTGCAAACGATCGACTGAAAGCTTTTTTGGTGGAAATAGATGGGTTTTTATCATGGGAAACAAAATTAGCCCTCGACGTCTGAGCAACTTTTTTTGAAAAAATCCCCAAGCCGCGCGGTCACAATTTCAGCAGAAATCTGACATTCTGCAATTCACTCAGAAATGGTGCCAAACTGTTGCAAACGATCGACTGAAAGCTTTTTCGGTGGAAACAGATGGGTTTTTATCATGGGAAACAGAATTAGCCCACAACGTCTGAACAACTTTTTTTGAAAAAATCCCTAAGCCGCGCGGTCACAATTTCAGCAAAAATCTGACGTTCTGCAATTCACTCAGAAATGGTGCTGAACTGTTGCAAACGATCCCCTGAAAGCTTTTTCGGTGGAAACAGATGGGTTTGTATCATGGGAAACAGAATTAGCCCTCGATGTCTGAACACCTTTTTTTGAAAAAATCCCTAAGCCGCACGGTCACAATTTCAGCAAAAATCTGACATTCTGCAATTCACTCAGAAATGGTGCCAAACTGTTGCAAACGATCGACTGAAAGCTTTTTCGGTGGAAACAGATGGGTTTTTATCATGGGAAATAGAATTAGCCCACAACGTCTGAACCACTTTTTTTAAAAAAATCCCTAAGCCGCGCGGTCACAATTTCAGCAAAAATCTGACGTTCTGCAATTCACTCAGAAATGGTGCTGAACTGTTGCAAACGATCGACTGAAAGCTTTTTCGGTGGAAACAGATGGGTTTGTATCATGGGAAACAGAATTAGACCACAACGTCTGAACAAATTTTTTTGAAAAAATCCCTAAGCCGCGCGGTCACAATTTCAGCAAAAATCTGACATTCGGCAATTCACTCAGAAATGGTGCCAAACTGTTGCAAACGATCCCCTGAAAGCTTTTTCGTTGGAAACAGATGGGTTTGTATCATGGGAAACAGAATTAGCCCTCGATGTCTGAACACCTTTTTTTGAAAAAATCCCTAAGCCGCGCGGTCACAATTTCAGCAAAAATCTGACATTCTGCAATTCACTCAGAAATGGTGCCAAACTGTTGCAAACGATCGACTGAAAGTTTTTTGGTGGAAATAGATGGGTTTTTATCATGGAAAACAAAATTAGCCCTCGACGTCTGAGCAACTTTTTTTGAAAAAATCCCCAAGCCGCGCGGTCACAATTTCAGCAAAAATCTGACGTTCTGCAATTCACTCAGAAATGGTGCCAAACTGTTGCAAACGATCGACTGAAAGCTTTTTCGGTGAAAACAGATGGGTTTTTATCATAGGAAACTGAATTAGACCACAACGTCTGAACCAATTTTTTTGAAAAAATCCCTAAGCCGCGCGGTCACAATTTCAGCAAAAATCTGACATTCTGCAATTCACTCAGAAATGGTGCCAAACTGTTGCAAACGATCGACTGAAAGCTTTTTTGGTGGAAATAGATGGGTTTTTATCATGGGAAACAAAATTAGCCCTCGACGTCTGAGCAACTTTTTTTGAAAAAATCCCCAAGCCGCGCGGTTACAATTTCACCAAAAATCTGATATTCTGCAATTCACTCAGAAATGGTGCCAAACTGTTGGAAACGATCGACTGAAAGCTTTTTCGGTGGAAACAGATGATTTTTTATCATGGGAAACAGAATTAGCCCACAAGGTCTGAACAACTTTTTTTGAAAAAATCCCTAAGCCGCGCGGTCACAATTTCAGCAAAAATCTGACATTCTGCAATTCACTCAGAAATGGTGCCAAACTGTTGCAAACGATCGACTGAAAGCTTTTTTGGTGGAAACAGATGGGTTATTGTCATAGGAAACAGAATTAGCCCACAACGTCTGAACCACTTTTTTTGAAAAAATCCCTAAGCCGCGCGGTCACAATTTCAGCAAAAATCTGACGTTCTGCAATTCACTCAGAAATGGTGCCAAACTGTTGCAAACGATCGACTGAAAGCTTTTTCGGTGGAAACAGATGGGTTTTTATCATGGGAAACAGAATTAGCCCACAATGTCTGAACAACTTTTTTTGAAAAAATCCCTAAGCCGCGCGGTCACAATTTCAGCAAAAATCTGACGTTCTGCAATTCACTGAGAAATGGTGCCAAACTGTTGCAAACGATCGACTGAAAGCTTTTTCGGTGGAAACAGATGGGTTTTTATCATAGGAAACAGAATTAGCCCTAGATGTCTGAACAACTTTTTTTGAAAAAATCCCTAAGCCACGCGGTCACAATTTCAGCAAAAATCTGACATTCTGCAATTCACTCAGAAATGGTGCTGAACTGTTGCAAACGATCCCCTGAAAGCTTTTTCGGTGGAAACAGATGGGTTTGTATCATGGGAAACAGAATTAGCCCTCGATGTCTGAACACCTTTTTTTGAAAAAATCCCTAAGCTGCGCGGTCACAATTTCAGCAAAAATCTGACGTTCTGCAATTTACTCAGAAATGGTGCAAACTGTTGCAAACGATCGACTGAAAGCTTTTTTGGTGGAAACAGATGGGTTTGTATCATGGGAAACAGAATTAGCCCTCGATGTCTGAACCACTTTTTTTGAAAAAATCCCTAAGCCCCTCGGTCACAATTTCAGCAAAAATCTGACGTTCTGCAATTCACTCAGAAATGGTGCTGAACTGTTGCAAACGATCGACTGAAAGCTTTTTCGGTGGAAACAGACGGGTTTGTATCATGGGAAACAGAATTAGCCCTCGATATCTGAACAACTTTTTTTGAAAAAATCCCTAAGCCGCGCGGTCACAATTTCAGCAAAAATCTGACGTTTTGCAATTCACTCAGAAATGGTGCCAAACTGTTGCAAACGATCCCCTGAAAGCTTTTTCGGTGAAAACAGATGGGTTTTTATCATGGGAAACAGAATTAGCCCTCGATGTCTGAACACCTTTTTTTGAAAAAATCCCTAAGCCGCACGGTCACAATTTCAGCAAAAATCTGACATTCGGCAATTCACTCAGAAATGGTGCCAAACTGTTGCAAACGATTGACTGAAAGCTTTTCCAGCGGAAACAGATGGGTTTTTATCATGGGAAATAGAATTAGCCCACAACGTCTGAACCACTTTTTTAAAAAAAATCCCTAAGCCGCGCGGTCACAATTTCAGCAAAAATCTGACATTCTGCAATTCACTCAGAAATGGTGCCAAACTGTTGCAAACGATCGACTGAAAGCTTTTTTGGTGGAAATAGATGGGTTTTTATCATGGGAAACAAAATTAGCCCTCGACGTCTGAGCAACTTTTTTTGAAAAAATCCCCAAGCCGCGCGGTCACAATTTCAGCAGAAATCTGACATTCTGCAATTCACTCAGAAATGGTGCCAAACTGTTGCAAACGATCGACTGAAAGCTTTTTCGGTGGAAACAGATGGGTTTTTATCATGGGAAACAGAATTAGCCCACAACGTCTGAACAACTTTTTTTGAAAAAATCCCTAAGCCGCGCGGTCACAATTTCAGCAAAAATCTGACGTTCTGCAATTCACTCAGAAATGGTGCTGAACTGTTGCAAACGGTCCCCTGAAAGCTTTTTCGTTGGAAACAGATGGGTTTGTATCATGGGAAACAGAATTAGCCCTCGATGTCTGAACACCTTTTTTTGAAAAAATCCCTAAGCCGCACGGTCACAATTTCAGCAAAAATCTGACATTCTGCAATTCACTCAGAAATGGTGCCAAACTGTTGCAAACGATCGACTGAAAGCTTTTTCGGTGGAAACAGATGGGTTTTTATCATGGGAAATAGAATTAGCCCACAACGTCTGAACCACTTTTTTTAAAAAAATCCCTAAGCCGCGCGGTCACAATTTCAGCAAAAATCTGACGTTCTGCAATTCACTCAGAAATGGTGCTGAACTGTTGGAAACGATCGACTGAAAGCTTTTTCGGTGGAAACAGATGGGTTTGTATCATGGGAAACAGAATTAGACCACAACGTCTGAACAATTTTTTTTGAAAAAATCCCTAAGCCGCGCGGTCACAATTTCAGCAAAAATCTGACATTCGGCAATTCACTCAGAAATGGTGCCAAACTGTTGCAAACGATCCCCTGAAAGCTTTTTCGTTGGAAACAGATGGGTTTGTATCATGGGAAACAGAATTAGCCCTCGATGTCTGAACACCTTTTTTTGAAAAAATCCCTAAGCCGCGCGGTCACAATTTCAGCAAAAATCTGACATTCTGCAATTCACTCAGAAATGGTGCCAAACTGTTGCAAACGATCGACTGAAAGTTTTTTGGTGGAAATAGATGGGTTTTTATCATGGAAAACAAAATTAGCCCTCGACGTCTGAGCAACTTTTTTTGAAAAAATCCCCAAGCCGCGCGGTCACAATTTCAGCAAAAATCTGACATTCTGCAATTCACTCAGAAATGGTGCCAAACTGTTTCAAACGATCGACTGAAAGCTTTTTCGGCGGAAACAGATGGGTTTTTATCATGGGAAATAGAATTAGCCCACAACGTCTGAACCACTTTTTTTGAAAAAATCCCTAAGCCGCGCGGTCACAATTTCAGCAAAAATCTGACATTCTGCAATTCACTCAGAAATGGTGCCAAACTGTTGCAAACGATCGACTGAAAGCTTTTTCGGTGGAAACAGATGGGTTTTTATCATGGGAAACAGAATTAGCCCACAACGTCTGAACAACTTTTTTTGAAAAAATCCCTAAGCCGCGCGGTCACAATTTCAGCAAAAATCTGACGTTCTGTT
This sequence comes from Podarcis tiliguerta, assembly GCF_965153285.1. Taxonomy (NCBI): domain Eukaryota; kingdom Metazoa; phylum Chordata; class Lepidosauria; order Squamata; family Lacertidae; genus Podarcis; species Podarcis tiliguerta. The sequence continues at coordinate 69,323,169 of NC_139542.1, read as the reverse complement.
ATTCACTCAGAAATGGTGCCAAACTGTTGTAAACGATCCCCTGAAAGCTTTTTCGTTGGAAACAGATGGGTTTGTATCATGGGAAACAGAATTAGCCCTCGATGTCTGAACACCTTTTTTTGAAAAAATCCCTAAGCCGCGCGGTCACAATTTCAGCAAAAATCTGACGTTCTGCAATTCACTGAGAAATGGTGCCAAACTGTTGCAAACGATCGACTGAAAGCTTTTTTGGTGGAAATAGATGGGTTTTTATCATGGGAAACAAAATTAGCCCTCCACGTCTGAGCAACTTTTTTTGAAAAAATCCCCAAGCCGCGCGGTTACAATTTCACCAAAAATCTGACATTCTGCAATTCACTCAGAAATGGTGCCAAACTGTTGCAAACGATCGACTGAAAGCTTTTTCGGTGGAAACAGATGGTTTTTTATCATGGGAAACAGAATTAGCCCACAAGGTCTGAACAACTTTTTTTGAAAAAATCCCTAAGCCGCGCGGTCACAATTTCAGCAAAAATCTGACATTCTGCAATTCACTCAGAAATGGTGCCAAACTGTTGCAAACGATCGACTGAAAGCTTTTTTGGTGGAAACAGATGGGTTATTGTCATAGGAAACAGAATTAGCCCACAACGTCTGAACAACTTTTTTTGAAAAAATCCCTAAGCCGCGCGGTCACAATTTCAGCAAAAATCTGACATTCTGCAATTCACTCAGAAATGGTGCCAAACTGTTGCAAACGATCGACTGAAAGCTTTTTTGGTGGAAACAGATGGGTTATTGTCATAGGAAACAGAATTAGCCCACAATGTCTGAACCACTTTTTTTGAAAAAATCCCTAAGCCGCGCGGTCACAATTTCAGCAAAAATCTGACGTTCTGCAATTCACTCAAAAATGGTGCCAAACTGTGGCAAACGATCGACTGAAAGCTTTTTCGATGGAAACAGATGGGTTTGTATCATGGGAAACAGAATTAGCCCTCGATGTCTGAACACCTTTTTTTGAAAAAATCCCTAAGCTGCGCGGTCACAATTTCAGCAAAAATCTAACGTTCTGCAATTCACTGAGAAATGGTGCCGAACTTTTGCAAACGATCGACTGAAAGCTTTTTCGGTTAAAACAGATGGGTTTTTCTCATGGGAAACAGAATTAGCCCTCGATGTCTGAACACCTTTTTTTGAAAAAATCCCTACGCCGCGCGGTCACAATTTCAGCAAAAATCTGACATTCTGAAATTAACTCAGAAATGGTGCAAACTGTTGCAAACGATCGACTGAAAGCTTTTTCGGTGGAAATAGATGGGTTTTTATCATGGGAAACAAAATTAGCCCTCCACGTCTGAGCAACTTTTTTTGAAAAAATCCCTAAGCTGCGCGGTCACAATTTCAGCAAAAATCTGACGTTCTGCAATTCACTCAGAAATGGTGCTGAACTGTTGCAAACGATCGACTGAAAGCTTTTTCGGTGGAAACAGATGGGTTTGTATCATGGGAAACAGAATTAGCCCTCGATGTCTGAACAACTTTTTTTGAAAAAATCCCTAAGCCGCGCGGTCACAATTTCAGCAAAAATCTGACATTCTGCAATTCACTCAGAAATGGTGCCAAACTGTTGCAAACGATCGACTCCAAGCTTTTTCAGTGGAAACAGATGGGTTTTTATCATGGGAAACAGAATTAGCCCTCGATGTCTGAACACCTTTTTTTGAAAAAATCCCTAAGCCGCGCGGTCACAATTTCAGCAAAAATCTGACATTCTGCAATTCACTCAGAAATGGTGCCAAACTGTTGCAAACGATCGACTGAAAGCTTTTTCAGTGGAAACAGATAGGTTTTTATCATGGGAAACAGAATTAGCCCACAACGTCTGAACCACTTTTTTTGAAAAAATCCCTAAGCCGCGCGGTCACAATTTCAGCAAAAATCTGACGTTCTGCAATTCACTCAGAAATGGTCCTGAACTGTTGCAAACGATCCCCTGAAAGCTTTTTTGGTGGAAACAGATGGGTTTGTATCATGGGAAACAGAATTAGCTCTCGACATCTGAACAACTTTTTTTGAAAAAATCCCTAAGCCGCGCGGTCACAATTTCAGCAAAAATCTGACGTTCTGCAATTCACTGAGAATGGTGCCGAACTTTTGCAAACGATCGACTGAAATCTTTTTCGGTGAAAACAGATAGGTTTTTATCATGGGAAATAGAATTAGCCCTCGATGTCTGAACACCTTTTTTTGAAAAAATCCCTAAGCCGCGCGGTCACAATTTCAGCAAAAATCTGACATTCTGCAATTCACTCAGAAATGGTGCCAAACTGTTGCAAACGATCGACTGAAAGCTTTTTCGGTGGAAACAGATGGGTTTTTATCATGGGAAACAGATTTAGCCCTCGATGTCTGAACACCTTTTTTTGAAAAAATCCCTAAGCCGCGCGGTCACAATTTCAGCAAAAATCTGACATTCTGCAATTCACTCAGAAATGGTGCTGAACTGTTGTAAACGATCCCCTGAAAGCTTTTTCGGTGGAAACAGATGGGTTTGTATCATGGGAAACAGAATTAGCCCACAACGTCTGAACAACTTTTTTTGAAAAAATCCCCAAGCCGCGCGGTCACAATTTCAGCAAAAATCTGACATTCTGCAATTCACTCAGAAATGGTGCCAAACTGTTGCAAACGATCGACTGAAAGCTTTTTCAGTGGAAACAGATAGGTTTTTATCATGGGAAACAGAATTAGCCCACAACGTCTGAACCACTTTTTTTGAAAAAATCCCCAAGCCGCGCGGTCACAATTTCAGCAAAAATCTGACGTTCTGCAATTCACTCAGAAATGGTGCCAAACTGTTGAAAACGATCGACTGAAAGCTTTTTCGGTGGAAACAGATGGGTTTTTATCATTGGAAACAGAATTAGCCCTTGATGTCTGAACACCTTTTTTTGAAAAAATCCCTAAGCCGCACGGTTACAATTTCAGCAAAAATCTGACGTTCTGCAATTCACTCAGAAATGGTGCCGAACTTTTGCAAACGATCCCCTGAAAGCTTTTTCGGTGGAAATAGATAGGTTTTTATCATGGGAAACAAAATTAGCCCTCGACGTCTGAGCAACTTTTTTTGAAAAAATCCCCAAGCCGCGCGGTCACAATTTCAGCAGAAATCTGACATTCTGCAATTCACTCAGAAATGGTGCCAAACTGTTGCAAACGATCGACTGAAAGCTTTGTCAGTGGAAACAGATAGGTTTTTATCATGGGAAACAGAATTAGCCCTCGATGTCTGGACACCTTTTTTTGAAAAAATCCCTAAGCAGCGCGGTCACAATTTCAGCAAAAATCTGACGTTCTGCAATTCACTCAGAAATGGTGCCAAACTGTTGCAAACGATCCCCTGAAAGCTTTTTCGGTGGAAACAGATGGGTTTTTATCATTGGAAACAGAATTAGCCCACAACGTCTGAACAACTTTTTTTGAAAAAATCCCTAAGCCGCGCGGTCACAATTTCAGCAAAAATCTGACGTTCTGCAATTCACTGAGAAATGGTGCCAAACTGTTGCAAACGATCGACTGAAAGCTTTTTCGGCGGAAACAGATTGGTTTTTATCATGGGAAATAGAATTAGGCCACAACGTCTGAACCACTTTTTTTGAAAAAATCCCTAAGCCGCGCGGTCACAATTTCAGCAAAAATCTGACATTCTGCAATTCACTCAGAAATGGTGCCAAACTGTTGCAAACGATCGACTGAAAGCTTTTTTCGTGGAAATAGATGGGTTTTTATCATGGGAAACAAAATTAGCACTTGACGTCTGAGCAACTTTTTTTGAAAAAATCCCCAATCAGCGCGGTCACAATTTCAGCAGAAATCTGACATTCTGCAATTCACTGAGAAATGGTGCCAAACTGTTGCAAACGATCGACTGAAAGCTTTTTTGGTGGAAACAGATGGGTTTTTATCATGGGAAACAGAATTAGCCCACAAGGTCTGAACAACTTTTTTTGAAAAAATCCCTAAGCCGCGCGGTCACAATTTCAGCAAAAATCTGACATTCTGCAATTCACTCAGAAATGGTGCCAAACTGTTGCAAACGATCGACTGAAAGCTTTTTTGGTGGAAACAGATGGGTTATTGTCATAGGAAACAGAATTAGCCCACAACGTCTGAACAACTTTTTTTGAAAAAATCCCTAAGCCGCGCGGTCACAATTTCAGCAAAAATCTGACATTCTGCAATTCACTCAGAAATGGTGCCAAACTGTTGCAAACGATCGACTGAAAGCTTTTTTGGTGGAAACAGATGGGTTATTGTCATAGGAAACAGAATTAGCCCACAACGTCTGAACCACTTTTTTTGAAAAAATCCCTAAGCCGCGCGGTCACAATTTCAGCAAAAATCTGACGTTCTGCAATTCACTCAAAAATGGTGCCAAACTGTGGCAAACGATCGACTGAAAGCTTTTTCGATGGAAACAGATGGGTTTGTATCATGGGAAACAGAATTAGCCCTCGATGTCTGAACACCTTTTTTTGAAAAAATCCCTAAGCTGCGCGGTCACAATTTCAGCAAAAATCTGACGTTCTGCAATTCACTGAGAAATGGTGCCGAACTTTTGCAAACGATCGACTGAAAGCTTTTTCGGTTAAAACAGATGGGTTTTTCTCATGGGAAACAGAATTAGCCCTCGATGTCTGAACACCTTTTTTTGAAAAAATCCCTACGCCGCGCGGTCACAATTTCAGCAAAAATCTGACATTCTGAAATTAACTCAGAAATGGTGCAAACTGTTGCAAACGATCGACTGAAAGCTTTTTCGGTGGAAATAGATGGGTTTTTATCATGGGAAACAAAATTAGCCCTCCACGTCTGAGCAACTTTTTTTGAAAAAATCCCTAAGCTGCGCGGTCACAATTTCAGCAAAAATCTGACGTTCTGCAATTCACTCAGAAATGGTGCTGAACTGTTGCAAACGATCGACTGAAAGCTTTTTCGGTGGAAACAGATGGGTTTGTATCATGGGAAACAGAATTAGACCACAACGTCTGAACAACTTTTTTTGAAAAAATCCCTAAGCCGCGCGGTCACAATTTCAGCAAAAATCTGACATTCTGCAATTCACTCAGAAATGGTGCCAAACTGTTGCAAACGATCGACTGAAAGCTTTTTCAGTGGAAACAGATGGGTTTTTATCATGGGAAACAGAATTAGCCCTCGATGTCTGAACACCTTTTTTTGAAAAAATCCCTAAGCCGCGCGGTCACAATTTCAGCAAAAATCTGACATTCTGCAATTCACTCAGAAATGGTGCCAAACTGTTGCAAACGATCGACTGAAAGCTTTTTCAGTGGAAACAGATAGGTTTTTATCATGGGAAACAGAATTAGCCCACAACGTCTGAACCACTTTTTTTGAAAAAATCCCTAAGCCGCGCGGTCACAATTTCAGCAAAAATCTGACGTTCTGCAATTCACTCAGAAATGGTCCTGAACTGTTGCAAACGATCCCCTGAAAGCTTTTTTGGTGGAAACAGATGGGTTTGTATCATGGGAAACAGAATTAGCTCTCGACATCTGAACAACTTTTTTTGAAAAAATCCCTAAGCCGCGCGGTCACAATTTCAGCAAAAATCTGACGTTCTGCAATTCACTGAGAATGGTGCCGAACTTTTGCAAACGATCGACTGAAATCTTTTTCGGTGAAAACAGATAGGTTTTTATCATGGGAAATAGAATTAGCCCTCGATGTCTGAACACCTTTTTTTGAAAAAATCCCTAAGCCGCGCGGTCACAATTTCAGCAAAAATCTGACATTCTGCAATTCACTCAGAAATGGTGCCAAACTGTTGCAAACGATCGACTGAAAGCTTTTTCGGTGGAAACAGATGGGTTTTTATCATGGGAAACAGATTTAGCCCTCGATGTCTGAACACCTTTTTTTGAAAAAATCCCTAAGCCGCGCGGTCACAATTTCAGCAAAAATCTGACATTCTGCAATTCACTCAGAAATGGTGCTGAACTGTTGTAAACGATCCCCTGAAAGCTTTTTCGGTGGAAACAGATGGGTTTGTATCATGGGAAACAGAATTAGCCCACAACGTCTGAACAACTTTTTTTGAAAAAATCCCCAAGCCGCGCGGTCACAATTTCAGCAAAAATCTGACATTCTGCAATTCACTCAGAAATGGTGCCAAACTGTTGCAAACGATCGACTGAAAGCTTTTTCAGTGGAAACAGATAGGTTTTTATCATGGGAAACAGAATTAGCCCACAACGTCTGAACCACTTTTTTTGAAAAAATCCCCAAGCCGCGCGGTCACAATTTCAGCAAAAATCTGACGTTCTGCAATTCACTCAGAAATGGTGCCAAACTGTTGAAAACGATCGACTGAAAGCTTTTTCGGTGGAAACAGATGGGTTTTTATCATTGGAAACAGAATTAGCCCTTGATGTCTGAACACCTTTTTTTGAAAAAATCCCTAAGCCGCACGGTTACAATTTCAGCAAAAATCTGACGTTCTGCAATTCACTCAGAAATGGTGCCGAACTTTTGCAAACGATCCCCTGAAAGCTTTTTCGGTGGAAATAGATAGGTTTTTATCATGGGAAACAAAATTAGCCCTCGACGTCTGAGCAACTTTTTTTGAAAAAATCCCCAAGCCGCGCGGTCACAATTTCAGCAGAAATCTGACATTCTGCAATTCACTCAGAAATGGTGCCAAACTGTTGCAAACGATCGACTGAAAGCTTTGTCAGTGGAAACAGATAGGTTTTTATCATGGGAAACAGAATTAGCCCTCGATGTCTGGACACCTTTTTTTGAAAAAATCCCTAAGCAGCGCGGTCACAATTTCAGCAAAAATCTGACGTTCTGCAATTCACTCAGAAATGGTGCCAAACTGTTGCAAACGATCCCCTGAAAGCTTTTTCGGTGGAAACAGATGGGTTTTTATCATTGGAAACAGAATTAGCCCACAACGTCTGAACAACTTTTTTTGAAAAAATCCCTAAGCCGCGCGGTCACAATTTCAGCAAAAATCTGACGTTCTGCAATTCACTGAGAAATGGTGCCAAACTGTTGCAAACGATCGACTGAAAGCTTTTTCGGCGGAAACAGATTGGTTTTTATCATGGGAAATAGAATTAGGCCACAACGTCTGAACCACTTTTTTTGAAAAAATCCCTAAGCCGCGCGGTCACAATTTCAGCAAAAATCTGACATTCTGCAATTCACTCAGAAATGGTGCCAAACTGTTGCAAACGATCGACTGAAAGCTTTTTTCGTGGAAATAGATGGGTTTTTATCATGGGAAACAAAATTAGCACTTGACGTCTGAGCAACTTTTTTTGAAAAAATCCCCAATCAGCGCGGTCACAATTTCAGCAGAAATCTGACATTCTGCAATTCACTGAGAAATGGTGCCAAACTGTTGCAAACGATCGACTGAAAGCTTTTTTGGTGGAAACAGATGGGTTTTTATCATGGGAAACAGAATTAGCCCACAACGTCTGAACAACTTTTTTTGAAAAAATCCCTAAGCCGCGCGGTCACAATTTCAGCAAAAATCTGACGTTCTGTAATTCACTCAGAAATGGTGCCAAACTGTTGCAAACGATCGACTGAAAGCTTTTTCGGTGGAAACAGATGGGTTTTTATCATGGGAAACAGAATTAGCCCACAACGTCTGAACAACTTTTTTTGAAAAAATCCCTAAGCCGCGCGGTCACAATTTCAGCAAAAATCTGACATTCTGCAATTCACTCAGAAATGGTGCCAAACTGTTGCAAACGATTGACTGAAAGCTTTTTCGGTGGAAACAGATGGGTTTTTATCATGGGAAACAGAATTAGCCCTCGATGTCTGAACACCTTTTTTTGAAAAAATCCCCAAGTCGCGCGGTCACAATTTCAGCAAAAATCTGACATTCTGCAATTCACTCAGAAATGGTGCCAAACTGTTGCAAACAATCCCCTGAAAGCTTTTTCGGTGGAAACAGATGGGTTTGTATCATGGGAAACAGAATTAGCCCTCGATGTCTGAACACCTTTTTTTGAAAAAATCCCTAAGCTGCGCGGTCACAATTTCAGCAAAAATCTGACGTTCTGCAATTCACTGAGAAATGGTGCCAAACTGTTGCAAACGATCGACTGAAAGCTTTTTCGGCGGAAACAGATTGGTTTTTATCATGGGAAATAGAATTAGCCCACAACGTCTGAACCACTTTTTTTGAAAAAATCCCTAAGCCGCGCGGTCACAATTTCAGCAAAAATCTGACATTCTGCAATTCACTCAGAAATGGTGCCAAACTGTTGCAAACGATCGACTGAAAGCTTTTTTCGTGGAAATAGATGGGTTTTTATCATGGGAAACAAAATTAGCCCTCGACGTATGAGCAACTTTTTTTGAAAAAATCCCCAAGCCGCGCGGTCACAATTTCAGCAGAAATCTGACATTCTGCAATTCACTCAGAAATGGTGCCAAACTGTTGCAAACGATCGACTGAAAGCTTTTTTGGTGGAAACAGATGGGTTTTTATCATGGGAAACAGAATTAGCCCACAACGTCTGAAACACTTTTTTTGAAAAAATCCCTAAGCCGCGCGGTCACAGTTTCAGCAAAAATCTGACGTTCTGTAATTCACTCAGAAATGGTGCCAAACTGTTGCAAACGATCGACTGAAAGCTTTTTCGGTGGAAACAGATGGGTTTGTATCATGGGAAACAGAATTAGACCACAACGTCTGAACAACTTTTTTTGAAAAAATCCCTAAGCCGCGCGGTCACAATTTCAGCAAAAATCTGACATTCTGCAATTCACTCAGAAATGGTGCCAAACTGTTGCAAACGATCGACTGAAAGCTTTTTCAGTGGAAACAGATGGGTTTTTATCATGGGAAACAGAATTAGCCCTCGATGTCTGAACACCTTTTTTTGAAAAAATCCCTAAGCCGCGCGGTCACAATTTCAGCAAAAATCTGACATTCTGCAATTCACTCAGAAATGGTGCCAAACTGTTGCAAACGATCGACTGAAAGCTTTTTCAGTGGAAACAGATAGGTTTTTATCATGGGAAACAGAATTAGCCCACAACGTCTGAACCACTTTTTTTGAAAAAATCCCTAAGCCGCGCGGTCACAATTTCAGCAAAAATCTGACGTTCTGCAATTCACTCAGAAATGGTCCTGAACTGTTGCAAACGATCCCCTGAAAGCTTTTTTGGTGGAAACAGATGGGTTTGTATCATGGGAAACAGAATTAGCTCTCGACATCTGAACAACTTTTTTTGAAAAAATCCCTAAGCCGCGCGGTCACAATTTCAGCAAAAATCTGACGTTCTGCAATTCACTGAGAATGGTGCCGAACTTTTGCAAACGATCGACTGAAATCTTTTTCGGTGAAAACAGATAGGTTTTTATCATGGGAAATAGAATTAGCCCTCGATGTCTGAACACCTTTTTTTGAAAAAATCCCTAAGCCGCGCGGTCACAATTTCAGCAAAAATCTGACATTCTGCAATTCACTCAGAAATGGTGCCAAACTGTTGCAAACGATCGACTGAAAGCTTTTTCGGTGGAAACAGATGGGTTTTTATCATGGGAAACAGATTTAGCCCTCGATGTCTGAACACCTTTTTTTGAAAAAATCCCTAAGCCGCGCGGTCACAATTTCAGCAAAAATCGGACATTCTGCAATTCACTCAGAAATGGTGCTGAACTGTTGTAAACGATCCCCTGAAAGCTTTTTCGGTGGAAACAGATGGGTTTGTATCATGGGAAACAGAATTAGCCCACAACGTCTGAACAACTTTTTTTGAAAAAATCCCCAAGCCGCGCGGTCACAATTTCAGCAAAAATCTGACATTCTGCAATTCACTCAGAAATGGTGCCAAACTGTTGCAAACGATCGACTGAAAGCTTTTTCAGTGGAAACAGATAGGTTTTTATCATGGGAAACAGAATTAGCCCACAACGTCTGAACCACTTTTTTTGAAAAAATCCCCAAGCCGCGCGGTCACAATTTCAGCAAAAATCTGACGTTCTGCAATTCACTCAGAAATGGTGCCAAACTGTTGAAAACGATCGACTGAAAGCTTTTTCGGTGGAAACAGATGGGTTTTTATCATTGGAAACAGAATTAGCCCTTGATGTCTGAACACCTTTTTTTGAAAAAATCCCTAAGCCGCACGGTTACAATTTCAGCAAAAATCTGACGTTCTGCAATTCACTCAGAAATGGTGCCGAACTTTTGCAAACGATCCCCTGAAAGCTTTTTCGGTGGAAATAGATAGGTTTTTATCATGGGAAACAAAATTAGCCCTCGACGTCTGAGCAACTTTTTTTGAAAAAATCCCCAAGCCGCGCGGTCACAATTTCAGCAGAAATCTGACATTCTGCAATTCACTCAGAAATGGTGCCAAACTGTTGCAAACGATCGACTGAAAGCTTTGTCAGTGGAAACAGATAGGTTTTTATCATGGGAAACAGAATTAGCCCTCGATGTCTGGACACCTTTTTTTGAAAAAATCCCTAAGCAGCGCGGTCACAATTTCAGCAAAAATCTGACGTTCTGCAATTCACTCAGAAATGGTGCCAAACTGTTGCAAACGATCCCCTGAAAGCTTTTTCGGTGGAAACAGATGGGTTTTTATCATTGGAAACAGAATTAGCCCACAACGTCTGAACAACTTTTTTTGAAAAAATCCCTAAGCCGCGCGGTCACAATTTCAGCAAAAATCTGACGTTCTGCAATTCACTGAGAAATGGTGCCAAACTGTTGCAAACGATCGACTGAAAGCTTTTTCGGCGGAAACAGATTGGTTTTTATCATGGGAAATAGAATTAGGCCACAACGTCTGAACCACTTTTTTTGAAAAAATCCCTAAGCCGCGCGGTCACAATTTCAGCAAAAATCTGACATTCTGCAATTCACTCAGAAATGGTGCCAAACTGTTGCAAACGATCGACTGAAAGCTTTTTTCGTGGAAATAGATGGGTTTTTATCATGGGAAACAAAATTAGCACTTGACGTCTGAGCAACTTTTTTTGAAAAAATCCCCAATCAGCGCGGTCACAATTTCAGCAGAAATCTGACATTCTGCAATTCACTGAGAAATGGTGCCAAACTGTTGCAAACGATCGACTGAAAGCTTTTTTGGTGGAAACAGATGGGTTTTTATCATGGGAAACAGAATTAGCCCACAACGTCTGAACAACTTTTTTTGAAAAAATCCCTAAGCCGCGCGGTCACAATTTCAGCAAAAATCTGACATTCTGCAATTCACTCAGAAATGGTGCCAAACTGTTGCAAACGATTGACTGAAAGCTTTTTCGGTGGAAACAGATGGGTTTTTATCATGGGAAACAGAATTAGCCCTCGATGTCTGAACACCTTTTTTTGAAAAAATCCCCAAGTCGCGCGGTCACAATTTCAGCAAAAATCTGACATTCTGCAATTCACTCAGAAATGGTGCCAAACTGTTGCAAACAATCCCCTGAAAGCTTTTTCGGTGGAAACAGATGGGTTTGTATCATGGGAAACAGAATTAGCCCTCGATGTCTGAACACCTTTTTTTGAAAAAATCCCTAAGCTGCGCGGTCACAATTTCAGCAAAAATCTGACGTTCTGCAATTCACTGAGAAATGGTGCCAAACTGTTGCAAACGATCGACTGAAAGCTTTTTCGGCGGAAACAGATTGGTTTTTATCATGGGAAATAGAATTAGCCCACAACGTCTGAACCACTTTTTTTGAAAAAATCCCTAAGCCGCGCGGTCACAATTTCAGCAAAAATCTGACATTCTGCAATTCACTCAGAAATGGTGCCAAACTGTTGCAAACGATCGACTGAAAGCTTTTTTCGTGGAAATAGATGGGTTTTTATCATGGGAAACAAAATTAGCCCTCGACGTATGAGCAACTTTTTTTGAAAAAATCCCCAAGCCGCGCGGTCACAATTTCAGCAGAAATCTGACATTCTGCAATTCACTCAGAAATGGTGCCAAACTGTTGCAAACGATCGACTGAAAGCTTTTTTGGTGGAAACAGATGGGTTTTTATCATGGGAAACAGAATTAGCCCACAACGTCTGAAACACTTTTTTTGAAAAAATCCCTAAGCCGCGCGGTCACAGTTTCAGCAAAAATCTGACGTTCTGTAATTCACTCAGAAATGGTGCCAAACTGTTGCAAACGATCCCCTGAAAGCTTTTTCGTTGGAAACAGATGGGTTTGTATCATGGGAAACAGAATTAGCCCTCGATGTCTGAACACCTTTTTTTGAAAAAATCCCTAAGCCGCGCGGTCACAGTTTCAGCAAAAATCTGACGTTCTGTAATTCACTCAGAAATGGTGCCAAACTGTTGCAAACGATCCCCTGAAAGCTTTTTCGTTGGAAACAGATGGGTTTGTATCATGGGAAACAGAATTAGCCCTCGATGTCTGAACACCTTTTTTTGAAAAAATCCCTAAGCCGCGCGGTCACAATTTCAGCAAAAATCTGACGTTCTGCAATTCACTCAGAAATGGTGCCAAACTGTTGCAAACGATCGACTGAAAGCTTTTTCGGTGGAAACAGATGGTTTTTTATCATGGGAAACAGAATTAGCCCACAACGTCTGAACAACTTTTTTTGAAAAAATCCCTAAGCCGCGCGGTCACAATTTCAGCAAAAATCTGACATTCTGCAATTCACTCAGAAATGGTGCCAAACTGTTGCAAACGATCGACTGAAAGCTTTTTTGGTGGAAACAGATGGGTTATTGTCATAGGAAACAGAATTAGCCCACAACGTCTGAACCACTTTTTTTGAAAAAATCCCTAAGCCGCGCGGTCACAATTTCAGCAAAAATCTGACGTTCTGCAATTCACTCAAAAATGGTGCCAAACTGTGGCAAACGATCGACTGAAAGCTTTTTCGATGGAAACAGATGGGTTTGTATCATGGGAAACAGAATTAGCCCTCGGTGTCTGAACACCTTTTTTTGAAAAAATCCCTAAGCTGCGCGGTCACAATTTCAGCAAAAATCTGACGTTCTGCAATTGACTGAGAAATGGTGCCGAACTTTTGCAAACGATCGACTGAAAGCTTTTTCGGTTAAAACAGATGGGTTTTTCTCATGGGAAACAGAATTAGCCCTCGATGTCTGAACACCTTTTTTTGAAAAAATCCCTAAGCCGCGCAGTCACAATTTCAGCAAAAATCTGACATTCTGAAATTAACTCAGAAATGGTGCAAACTGTTGCAAACGATCGACTGAAAGCTTTTTCGGTGGAAACAGATGGGTTTTTATCATGGGAAACAGAATTAGCCCTCGATGTCTGAACAACTTTTTTTGAAAAAATCCCTAAGCCGCGCGGTCACAGTTTCAGCAAAAATCTGACGTTCTGTAATTCACTCAGAAATGGTGCCAAACTGTTGCAAACGATCCCCTGAAAGCTTTTTCGTTGGAAACAGATGGGTTTGTATCATGGGAAACAGAATTAGCCCTCGATGTCTGGACACCTTTTTTTTGAAAAAATCCCTAAGCAGCGCGGTCACAATTTCAGCAAAAATCTGACGTTCTGCAATTCACTCAGAAATGGTGCCAAACTGTTGCAAACAATCCCCTGAAAGCTTTTTCGGTGGAAACAGATGGGTTTGTATCATGGGAAACAGAATTAGCCCTCGATGTCTGAACACCTTTTTTTGAAAAAATCCCTAAGCTGCGTGGTCACAATTTCAGCAAAAATCTGACGTTCTGCAATTCACTGAGAAATGGTGCCAAACTGTTGCAAACGATCGACTGAAAGCTTTTTCGGCGGAAACAGATTGGTTTTTATCATGGGAAATAGAATTAGCCCACAACGTCTGAACCACTTTTTTTGAAAAAATCCCTAAGCCGCGCGGTCATAATTTCAGCAAAAATCTGACATTCTGCAATTCACTCAGAAATGGTGCCAAACTGTTGCAAACGATCGACTGAAAGCTTTTTTCGTGGAAATAGATGGATTTTTATCATGGGAAACAAAATTAGCCCTCGACGTCTGAGCAACTTTTTTTGAAAAAATCCCCAAGCCGCGCGGTCACAATTTCAGCAGAAATCTGACATTCTGCAATTCACTCAGAAATGGTGCCAAACTGTTGCAAACGATCGACTGAAAGCTTTTTTGGTGGAAACAGATGGGTTTTTATCATGGGAAACAGAATTAGCCCACAACGTCTGAACAACTTTTTTTGAAAAAATCCCTAAGCCGCGCGGTCACAGTTTCAGCAAAAATCTGACGTTCTGTAATTCACTCAGAAATGGTGCCAAACTGTTGCAAACGATCCCCTGAAAGCTTTTTCGTTGGAAACAGATGGGTTTGTATCATGGGAAACAGAATTAGCCCTCGATGTCTGAACACCTTTTTTTGAAAAAATCCCTAAGCCGCGCGGTCACAATTTCAGCAAAAATCTGACATTCTGCAATTCACTCAGAAATGGTGCCAAACCGTTGCAAACGATCGACTGAAAGCTTTTTTGGTGGAAATAGATGGGTTTTTATCATGGGAAACAAAATTAGCCCTCGACGTCTGAGCAACTTTTTTTGAAAAAATCCCCAAGCCGCGCGGTCACAATTTCAGCAAAAATCTGACATTCTGCAATTCACTCAGAAATGGTGCCAAACTGTTGCAAACGATCGCCTGAAAGCTTTTTCGGCGGAAACAGATGGGTTTTTATCATGGGAAATAGAATTAGCCCACATCGTCTGAACCACTTTTTTTGAAAAAATCCCTAAGCCGCGCGGTCACAATTTCAGCAAAAATCTGACATTCTGCAATTCACTCAGAAATGGTGCCAAACTGTTGCAAACGATCGACTGAAAGCTTTTTCGGTGGAAACAGATGGGTTTTTATCATGGGAAACAGATTTAGCCCTCGATGTCTGAACACCTTTTTTTGAAAAAATCCCTAAGCCGCGCGGTCACAATTTCAGCAAAAATCTGACGTTCTGCAATTCACTCAGAAATGGTGCCAAACTGTTGCAAACGATCGACTGAAAGCTTTTTCGGTGGAAACAGATGGGTTTTTATCATGGGAAACAGAATTAGCCCTTCATGTCTGAACACCTTTTTTTGAAAAAATCCCTAAGCCGCACGGTTACAATTTCAGCAAAAATCTGACGTTCTGCAATTCACTCAGAAATGTTGCCGAACTTTTGCAAACGATCCCCTGAAAGCTTTTTCGGTGGAAATAGATAGGTTTTTATCATGGGAAACAAAATTAGCCCTCGACGTCTGAGCAACTTTTTTTGAAAAAATCCCCAAGCCGCGCGGTCACAATTTCAGCAGAAATCTGACATTCTGCAATTCACTCAGAAATGGTGCCAAACTGTTGCAAACGATCGACTGAAAGCTTTTTTGGTGGAAACAGATGGGTTTTTATCATGGGAAACAGAATTAGCCCACAACGTCTGAACAACTTTTTTTGAAAAAATCCCTAAGCCGCGCGGTCACAGTTTCAGCAAAAATCTGACGTTCTGTAATTCACTCAGAAATGGTGCCAAACTGTTGCAAACGATCCCCTGAAAGCTTTTTCGTTGGAAACAGATGGGTTTGTATCATGGGAAACAGAATTAGCCCTCGATGTCTGAACACCTTTTTTTGAAAAAATCCCTAAGCCGCGCGGTCACAATTTCAGCAAAAATCTGACATTCTGCAATTCACTCAGAAATGGTGCCAAACCGTTGCAAACGATCGACTGAAAGCTTTTTTGGTGGAAATAGATGGGTTTTTATCATGGGAAACAAAATTAGCCCTCGACGTCTGAGCAACTTTTTTTGAAAAAATCCCCAAGCCGCTGCGGTCACAATTTCAGCAAAAATCTGACATTCTGCAATTCACTCAGAAATGGTGCCAAACTGTTGCAAACGATCGACTGAAAGCTTTTTCGGTGGAAACAGATGGGTTTTTATCATGGGAAACAGAATTAGCCCTCGATGTCTGAACACCTTTTTTTGAAAAAATCCCTAAGCCGCGCGGTCACAATTTCAGCAAAAATCTGACGTTCTGCAATTCACTCAGAAATGGTGCCAAACTGTTGCAAACGATCGACTGAAAGCTTTTTCGGTGGAAACAGATGGGTTTTTATCATGGGAAACAGAATTAGCCCTTGATGTCTGAACACCTTTTTTTGAAAAAATCCCTAAGCCGCACGGTTACAATTTCAGCAAAAATCTGACGTTCTGCAATTCACTCAGAAATGTTGCCGATCTTTTGCAAACGATCCCCTGAAAGCTTTTTCGGTGGAAATAGATAGGTTTTTATCATGGGAAACAAAATTAGCCCTCGACGTCTGAGCAACTTTTTTTGAAAAAATCCCCAAGCCGCGCGGTCACAATTTCAGCAGAAATCTGACATTCTGCAATTCACTCAGAAATGGTGCCAAACTGTTGCAAATGATCGACTGAAAGCTTTTTCGGTGGAAACAGATGGGTTTTTATCATGGGAAACAGAATTAGCCCACAACGTCTGAACAACTTTTTTTGAAAAAATCCCTAAGCCGCGCGGTCACAATTTCAGCAAAAATCTGACGTTCTGTAATTCACTCAGAAATGGTGCCAAACTGTTGCAAACGATCCCCTGAAAGCTTTTTCGTTTGAAACAGATGGGTTTGTATCATGGGAAACAGAATTAGCCCTCGATGTCTGAACACCTTTTTTTGAAAAAATCCCTAAGCCGCGCGGTCACAATTTCAGCAAAAATCTGACATTCTGCAATTCACCCAGAAATGGTGCCAAACTGTTGCAAAAGATCGACTGAAAGCTTTTTCAGTGGAAACAGATAGGTTTGTATCATCGGAAACAGAATTAGCCCTCGACGTCTGAGCAACTTTTTTTGAAAAAATCCCCAAGTCGCGCGGTCACAATTTCAGCAAAAATCTGACATTCTGCAATTCACTCAGAAATGGTGCCAAACTGTTGCAAACGATCGACTGAAACCTTTTTCAGTGGAAACAGATAGGTTTTTATCATGGGAAACAGAATTAGCCCTCGATGTCTGGACACCTTTTTTTTGAAAAAATCCCTAAGCAGCGCGGTCACAATTTCAGCAAAAATCTGACGTTCTGTAATTCACTCAGAAATGGTGCCAAACTGTTGCAAACGATCCCCTGAAAGCTTTTTCGTTGGAAACAGATGGGTTTGTATCATGGGAAACAGAATTAGCCCTCGATGTCTGAACACCTTTTTTTGAAAAAATCCCTAAGCCGCGCGGTCACAATTTCAGCAAAAATCTGACATTCTGCAATTCACTCAGAAATGGTGCCAAACCGTTGCAAACGATCGACTGAAAGCTTTTTTGGTGGAAATAGATGGGTTTTTATCATGGGAAACAAAATTAGCCCTCGACGTCTGAGCAACTTTTTTTGAAAAAATCCCCAAGCCGCGCGGTCACAATTTCAGCAAAAATCTGACATTCTGCAATTCACTCAGAAATGGTGCCAAACTGTTGCAAACGATCGACTGAAAGCTTTTTCGGCGGAAACAGATGGGTTTTTATCATGGGAAATAGAATTAGCCCACATCGTCTGAACCACTTTTTTTGAAAAAATCCCTAAGCCGCGCGGTCACAATTTCAGCAAAAATCTGACATTCTGCAATTCACTCAGAAATGGTGCCAAACTGTTGCAAACGATCGACTGAAAGCTTTTTTGGTGGAAACAGATGGGTTTTTATCATGGGAAACAGATTTAGCCCTCGATGTCTGAACACCTTTTTTTGAAAAAATCCCTAAGCCGCGCGGTCACAATTTCAGCAAAAATCTGACGTTCTGCAATTCACTCAGAAATGGTGCCAAACTGTTGCAAACGATCGACTGAAAGCTTTTTCGGTGGAAACAGATGGGTTTTTATCATGGGAAACAGAATTAGCCCTTGATGTCTGAACACCTTTTTTTGAAAAAATCCCTAAGCCGCACGGTTACAATTTCAGCAAAAATCTGACGTTCTGCAATTCACTCAGAAATGGTGCCGAACTTTTGCAAACGATCCCCTGAAAGCTTTTTCGGTGGAAATAGATAGGTTTTTATCATGGGAAACAAAATTAGCCCTCGACGTCTGAGCAACTTTTTTTGAAAAAATCCCCAAGCCGCGCGGTCACAATTTCAGCAGAAATCTGACATTCTGCAATTCACTCAGAAATGGTGCCAAACTGTTGCAAATGATCGACTGAAAGCTTTTTCGGTGGAAACAGATGGGTTTTTATCATGGGAAACAGAATTAGCCCACAACGTCTGAACAACTTTTTTTGAAAAAATCCCTAAGCCGCGCGGTCACAATTTCAGTAAAAATCTGACGTTCTGTAATTCACTCAGAAATGGTGCCAAACTGTTGCAAACGATCCCCTGAAAGCTTTTTCGTTTGAAACAGATGGGTTTGTATCATGGGAAACAGAATTAGCCCTCGATGTCTGAACACCTTTTTTTGAAAAAATCCCTAAGCCGCGCGGTCACAATTTCAGCAAAAATCTGACATTCTGCAATTCACTCAGAAATGGTGCCAAACTGTTGCAAACGATCGACTGAAAGCTTTTTCAGTGGAAACAGATAGGTTTGTATCATGGGAAACAGAATTAGCCCTCGACGTCTGAGCAACTTTTTTTGAAAAAATCCCCAAGTCGCGCGGTCACAATTTCAGCAAAAATCTGAAATTCTGCAATTCACTCAGAAATGGTGCCAAACTGTTGCAAACGATCGACTGAAACCTTTTTCAGTGGAAACAGATAGGTTTTTATCATGGGAAACAGAATTAGCCCTCGATGTCTGGACACCTTTTTTTTGAAAAAATCCCTAAGCAGCGCGGTCACAATTTCAGCAAAAATCTGACGTTCTGCAATTCACTCAGAAATGGTGCCAAACTGTTGCAAACGATCCCCTGAAAGCTTTTTCGGTGGAAACAGATGGGTTTGTATCATGGGAAACAGAATTAGCCCTCGATGTCTGAACACCTTTTTTTGAAAAAATCCCTAAGCTGCGCGGTCACAATTTCAGTAAAAATCTGACATTCTGCAATTCACTCAGATATGGTGCCAAACTGTTGCAAACGATCGACTGAAAGCTTTTTCGATGGAAACAGATGGGTTTTTATCATAGGAAACAGAATTAGCCCACAACGTCTGAACCACTTTTTTTGAAAAAATCCCTAAGCCGCGCGGTCACAATTTCAGCAAAAATCTGACGTTCTGCAATTCACTGAGAAATGGTGCCAAACTGTTGCAAACGATCGACTGAAAGCTTTTTCGGCGGAAACAGATTGGTTTTTATCATGGGAAATAGAATTAGCCCACAACGTCTGAACCACTTTTTTTGAAAAAATCCCTAAGCCGCGCGGTCACAATTTCATCAAAAATCTGACATTCTGCAATTCACTCAGAAATGGTGCCAAACTGTTGCAAACGATCGACTGAAAGCTTTTTTGGTGGAAACAGATGGGTTTTTATCATGGGAAACAGATTTAGCCCTCGATGTCTGAACACCTTTTTTTGAAAAAATCCCTAAGCCGCGCGGTCACAATTTCAGCAAAAATCTGACGTTCTGCAATTCACTCAGAAATGGTGCCAAACTGTTGCAAACGATCGACTGAAAGCTTTTTCGGTGGAAACAGATGGGTTTTTATCATGGGAAACAGAATTAGCCCTTGATGTCTGAACACCTTTTTTTGAAAAAATCCCTAAGCCGCACGGTTACAATTTCAGCAAAAATCTGACGTTCTGCAATTCACTCAGAAATGGTGCCGAACTTTTGCAAACGATCCCCTGAAAGCTTTTTCGGTGGAAATAGATAGGTTTTTATCATGGGAAACAAAATTAGCCCTCGACGTCTGAGCAACTTTTTTTGAAAAAATCCCCAAGCCGCGCGGTCACAATTTCAGCAGAAATCTGACATTCTGCAATTCACTCAGAAATGGTGCCAAACTGTTGCAAATGATCGACTGAAAGCTTTTTCGGTGGAAACAGATGGGTTTTTATCATGGGAAACAGAATTAGCCCACAACGTCTGAACAACTTTTTTTGAAAAAATCCCTAAGCCGCGCGGTCACAATTTCAGCAAAAATCTGACGTTCTGTAATTCACTCAGAAATGGTGCCAAACTGTTGCAAACGATCCCCTGAAAGCTTTTTCGTTTGAAACAGATGGGTTTGTATCATGGGAAACAGAATTAGCCCTCGATGTCTGAACACCTTTTTTTGAAAAAATCCCTAAGCCGCGCGGTCACAATTTCAGCAAAAATCTGACATTCTGCAATTCACCCAGAAATGGTGCCAAACTGTTGCAAAAGATCGACTGAAAGCTTTTTCAGTGGAAACAGATAGGTTTGTATCATCGGAAACAGAATTAGCCCTCGACGTCTGAGCAACTTTTTTTGAAAAAATCCCCAAGTCGCGCGGTCACAATTTCAGCAAAAATCTGACATTCTGCAATTCACTCAGAAATGGTGCCAAACTGTTGCAAACGATCGACTGAAACCTTTTTCAGTGGAAACAGATAGGTTTTTATCATGGGAAACAGAATTAGCCCTCGATGTCTGGACACCTTTTTTTTGAAAAAATCCCTAAGCAGCGCGGTCACAATTTCAGCAAAAATCTGACGTTCTGTAATTCACTCAGAAATGGTGCCAAACTGTTGCAAACGATCCCCTGAAAGCTTTTTCGTTGGAAACAGATGGGTTTGTATCATGGGAAACAGAATTAGCCCTCGATGTCTGAACACCTTTTTTTGAAAAAATCCCTAAGCCGCGCGGTCACAATTTCAGCAAAAATCTGACATTCTGCAATTCACTCAGAAATGGTGCCAAACCGTTGCAAACGATCGACTGAAAGCTTTTTTGGTGGAAATAGATGGGTTTTTATCATGGGAAACAAAATTAGCCCTCGACGTCTGAGCAACTTTTTTTGAAAAAATCCCCAAGCCGCGCGGTCACAATTTCAGCAAAAATCTGACATTCTGCAATTCACTCAGAAATGGTGCCAAACTGTTGCAAACGATCGACTGAAAGCTTTTTCGGCGGAAACAGATGGGTTTTTATCATGGGAAATAGAATTAGCCCACATCGTCTGAACCACTTTTTTTGAAAAAATCCCTAAGCCGCGCGGTCACAATTTCAGCAAAAATCTGACATTCTGCAATTCACTCAGAAATGGTGCCAAACTGTTGCAAACGATCGACTGAAAGCTTTTTTGGTGGAAACAGATGGGTTTTTATCATGGGAAACAGATTTAGCCCTCGATGTCTGAACACCTTTTTTTGAAAAAATCCCTAAGCCGCGCGGTCACAATTTCAGCAAAAATCTGACGTTCTGCAATTCACTCAGAAATGGTGCCAAACTGTTGCAAACGATCGACTGAAAGCTTTTTCGGTGGAAACAGATGGGTTTTTATCATGGGAAACAGAATTAGCCCTTGATGTCTGAACACCTTTTTTTGAAAAAATCCCTAAGCCGCACGGTTACAATTTCAGCAAAAATCTGACGTTCTGCAATTCACTCAGAAATGGTGCCGAACTTTTGCAAACGATCCCCTGAAAGCTTTTTCGGTGGAAATAGATAGGTTTTTATCATGGGAAACAAAATTAGCCCTCGACGTCTGAGCAACTTTTTTTGAAAAAATCCCCAAGCCGCGCGGTCACAATTTCAGCAGAAATCTGACATTCTGCAATTCACTCAGAAATGGTGCCAAACTGTTGCAAATGATCGACTGAAAGCTTTTTCGGTGGAAACAGATGGGTTTTTATCATGGGAAACAGAATTAGCCCACAACGTCTGAACAACTTTTTTTGAAAAAATCCCTAAGCCGCGCGGTCACAATTTCAGTAAAAATCTGACGTTCTGTAATTCACTCAGAAATGGTGCCAAACTGTTGCAAACGATCCCCTGAAAGCTTTTTCGTTTGAAACAGATGGGTTTGTATCATGGGAAACAGAATTAGCCCTCGATGTCTGAACACCTTTTTTTGAAAAAATCCCTAAGCCGCGCGGTCACAATTTCAGCAAAAATCTGACATTCTGCAATTCACTCAGAAATGGTGCCAAACTGTTGCAAACGATCGACTGAAAGCTTTTTCAGTGGAAACAGATAGGTTTGTATCATGGGAAACAGAATTAGCCCTCGACGTCTGAGCAACTTTTTTTGAAAAAATCCCCAAGTCGCGCGGTCACAATTTCAGCAAAAATCTGAAATTCTGCAATTCACTCAGAAATGGTGCCAAACTGTTGCAAACGATCGACTGAAACCTTTTTCAGTGGAAACAGATAGGTTTTTATCATGGGAAACAGAATTAGCCCTCGATGTCTGGACACCTTTTTTTTGAAAAAATCCCTAAGCAGCGCGGTCACAATTTCAGCAAAAATCTGACGTTCTGCAATTCACTCAGAAATGGTGCCAAACTGTTGCAAACGATCCCCTGAAAGCTTTTTCGGTGGAAACAGATGGGTTTGTATCATGGGAAACAGAATTAGCCCTCGATGTCTGAACACCTTTTTTTGAAAAAATCCCTAAGCTGCGCGGTCACAATTTCAGTAAAAATCTGACATTCTGCAATTCACTCAGATATGGTGCCAAACTGTTGCAAACGATCGACTGAAAGCTTTTTCGATGGAAACAGATGGGTTTTTATCATAGGAAACAGAATTAGCCCACAACGTCTGAACCACTTTTTTTGAAAAAATCCCTAAGCCGCGCGGTCACAATTTCAGCAAAAATCTGACGTTCTGCAATTCACTGAGAAATGGTGCCAAACTGTTGCAAACGATCGACTGAAAGCTTTTTCGGCGGAAACAGATTGGTTTTTATCATGGGAAATAGAATTAGCCCACAACGTCTGAACCACTTTTTTTGAAAAAATCCCTAAGCCGCGCGGTCACAATTTCATCAAAAATCTGACATTCTGCAATTCACTCAGAAATGGTGCCAAACTGTTGCAAACGATCGACTGAAAGCTTTTTTGGTGGAAACAGATGGGTTTTTATCATGGGAAACAGATTTAGCCCTCGATGTCTGAACACCTTTTTTTGAAAAAATCCCTAAGCCGCGCGGTCACAATTTCAGCAAAAATCTGACGTTCTGCAATTCACTCAGAAATGGTGCCAAACTGTTGCAAACGATCGACTGAAAGCTTTTTCGGTGGAAACAGATGGGTTTTTATCATGGGAAACAGAATTAGCCCTTGATGTCTGAACACCTTTTTTTGAAAAAATCCCTAAGCCGCACGGTTACAATTTCAGCAAAAATCTGACGTTCTGCAATTCACTCAGAAATGGTGCCGAACTTTTGCAAACGATCCCCTGAAAGCTTTTTCGGTGGAAATAGATAGGTTTTTATCATGGGAAACAAAATTAGCCCTCGACGTCTGAGCAACTTTTTTTGAAAAAATCCCCAAGCCGCGCGGTCACAATTTCAGCAGAAATCTGACATTCTGCAATTCACTCAGAAATGGTGCCAAACTGTTGCAAATGATCGACTGAAAGCTTTTTCGGTGGAAACAGATGGGTTTTTATCATGGGAAACAGAATTAGCCCACAACGTCTGAACAACTTTTTTTGAAAAAATCCCTAAGCCGCGCGGTCACAATTTCAGCAAAAATCTGATGTTCTGTAATTCACTCAGAAATGGTGCCAAACTGTTGCAAACGATCCCCTGAAAGCTTTTTCGTTTGAAACAGATGGGTTTGTATCATGGGAAACAGAATTAGCCCTCGATGTCTGAACACCTTTTTTTGAAAAAATCCCTAAGCCGCGCGGTCACAATTTCAGCAAAAATCTGACATTCTGCAATTCACTCAGAAATGGTGCCAAACTGTTGCAAACGATCGACTGAAAGCTTTTTCAGTGGAAACAGATAGGTTTGTATCATGGGAAACAGAATTAGCCCTCGACGTCTGAGCAACTTTTTTTGAAAAAATCCCCAAGTCGCGCGGTCACAATTTCAGCAAAAATCTGAAATTCTGCAATTCACTCAGAAATGGTGCCAAACTGTTGCAAACGATCGACTGAAACCTTTTTCAGTGGAAACAGATAGGTTTTTATCATGGGAAACAGAATTAGCCCTCGATGTCTGGACACCTTTTTTTTGAAAAAATCCCTAAGCAGCGCGGTCACAATTTCAGCAAAAATCTGACGTTCTGCAATTCACTCAGAAATGGTGCCAAACTGTTGCAAACGATCCCCTGAAAGCTTTTTCGGTGGAAACAGATGGGTTTGTATCATGGGAAACAGAATTAGCCCTCGATGTCTGAACACCTTTTTTTGAAAAAATCCCTAAGCTGCGCGGTCACAATTTCAGTAAAAATCTGACATTCTGCAATTCACTCAGATATGGTGCCAAACTGTTGCAAACGATCGACTGAAAGCTTTTTCGATGGAAACAGATGGGTTTTTATCATAGGAAACAGAATTAGCCCACAACGTCTGAACCACTTTTTTTGAAAAAATCCCTAAGCCGCGCGGTCACAATTTCAGCAAAAATCTGACGTTCTGCAATTCACTGAGAAATGGTGCCAAACTGTTGCAAACGATCGACTGAAAGCTTTTTCGGCGGAAACAGATTGGTTTTTATCATGGGAAATAGAATTAGCCCACAACGTCTGAACCACTTTTTTTGAAAAAATCCCTAAGCCGCGCGGTCACAATTTCATCAAAAATCTGACATTCTGCAATTCACTCAGAAATGGTGCCAAACTGTTGCAAACGATCGACTGAAAGCTTTTTTCCTGGAAATAGATGGTTTTTTATCATGGGAAACAAAATTAGCCCTCGACGTCTGAGCAACTTTTTTTGAAAAAATCCCCAAGCCGCGCGGTCACAATTTCACCAAAAATCTGACATTCTGCAATTCACTCAGAAATGGTGCCAAACTGTTGCAAACGAACGACTGATATCTTTTTCGGTGGAAACAGATGGGTTTTTATCATGGGAAACAGAATTAGCCCACAACGTCTGAACAACTTTTTTTGAAAAAATCCCTAAGCCGCGCGGTCACAATTTCAGCAAAAATCTGACATTCTGCAATTCACTCAGAAATGGTGCCAAACTGTTGCAAACGATCGACTGAAAGCTTTTTCGGCGGAAACAGATGGGTTTTTATCATGGGAAATAGAATTAGCCCACAACGTCTGAACCACTTTTTTTGAAAAAATCCCTAAGCCGCGCGGTCACAATTTCAGCAAAAATCTGACATTCCGCAATTCACTCAGAAATGGTGCCAAACTGTTGCAAACGATCGACTGAAAGCTTTTTTCGTGGAAATAGATGGGTTTTTATCATGGGAAACAAAATTAGCCCTCGACGTCTGAGCAACTTTTTTTGAAAAAATCCCCAAGCCGCGCGGTCACAATTTCAGCAGAAATCTGACATTCTGCAATTCACTCAGAAATGGTGCCAAACTGTTGCAAACGATCGACTGAAAGCTTCTTCGGTGGAAACAGATGGGTTTTTATCATGGGAAACAGAATTAGCCCACAACGTCTGAACAACTTTTTTTGAAAAATTCCCTAAGCCACGCGGTCACAATTTCATCAAAAATCGGACGTTCTGTAATTCACTCAGAAATGGTGCCAAACTGTTGCAAACGATCCCCTGAAAGCTTTTTCGGTGCAAACAGATGGGTTTTTATCATGGGAAACAGAATTAGCCCTCGATGTCTGAACACATTTTTGGAAAAAATCCCTAAGCCGCGCGGTTACAATTTCAGCAAAAATCTGACATTCTGCAATTCACTCAGAAATGGTGCCAAACTGTTGCAAACGATCGACTGAAAGCTTTTTTGGTGGAAATAGATGGTTTTTTATCATGGGAAACAAAATTAGCCCTCGATGTCTGAACACCTTTTTTTTGAAAAAATCCCTAAGCCGCGCAGTTACAATTTCAGCAAAAATCTGACGTTCTGCAATTCACTCAGAAATGGTGCCGAACTTTTGCAAACGATCGACTGAAAGCTTTTTCGGTGGAAACAGATGGGTTTTTATCATGGGAAACAGAATTAGCCCACAACGTCTGAACAACTTTTTTTGAAAAAATTCCTAAGCTGCGCGGTCACAATTTCAGCCAAAATCTGACGTTCTGCAATTCACTGAGAAATGGTTCCGAACTTTTGCAAACGATCGACTGAAAGCTTTTTCGGTGAAAACAGATGGGTTTTTCTCATGGGAAACACAATTAGCCCTCGATGTCTGATCACCTTTTTTTGAAAAAATCCCTAAGCCGCGCGGTCACAATTTCAGCAAACATCTGACATTCTGAAATTCACTCAGAAATGGTGCCAAACTGTTGCAAACGATCGACTGAAAGCTTTTTCAGTGGAAACAGTTGGGTTTTTATCATGGGAAACAGAATTAGCCCTCGATGTCTGAACACCTTTTTTTGAAAAAATCCCTAAGCCGCGCGGTCACAATTTCAGCAAAAATCTGACGTTCTGCAATTCACTGAGAAATGGTGCCAAACTGTTGCAAACGATCGACTGAAAGCTTTTTTGGCGGAAACAGATTGGTTTTTATCATGGGAAATAGAATTAGCCCACAACGTCTGAACCACTTTTTTTGAAAAAATCCCTAAGCCGCGCGGTCACAATTTCATCAAAAATCTGACATTCTGCAATTCACTCAGAAATGGTGCCAAACTGTTGCAAACGATCGACTGAAAGCTTTTTTCGTGGAAATAGATGGGTTTTTATCATGGGAAACAAAATTAGCCCTCGACGTCTGAGCAACTTTTTTTGAAAAAATCCCCAAGCCGCGCGGTCACAATTTCAGCAGAAATCTGACATTCTGCAATTCACTCAGAAATGGTGCCAAACTGTTGCAAACGATCGACTGAAAGCTTCTTCGGTGGAAACAGATGGGTTTTTATCATGGGAAACAGAATTAGCCCACAACGTCTGAACAACTTTTTTTGAAAAAATCCCTAAGCCACGCGGTCACAATTTCATCAAAAATCGGACGTTCTGTAATTCACTCAGAAATGGTGCCAAACTGTTGCAAACGATCCCCTGAAAGCTTTTTCGTTGGAAACAGATGGGTTTGTATCATGGGAAACAGAATTAGCCCTCGATGTCTGAACACCTTTTTTTGAAAAAATCCCTAAGCCGCGCGGTCACAATTTCACCAAAAATCTGACATTCTGCAATTCACTCAGAAATGGTGCCAAACTGTTGCAAACGAACGACTGATATCTTTTTCGGTGGAAACAGATGGGTTTTTATCATGGGAAACAGAATTAGCCCACAACGTCTGAACAACTTTTTTTGAAAAAATCCCTAAGCCGCGCGGTCACAATTTCAGCAAAAATCTGACATTCTGCAATTCACTCAGAAATAGTGCCAAACTGTTGCAAACGATCGACTGAAAGCTTTTTTGGTGGAAATAGATGGGTTTTTATCATGGGAAACAAAATTAGCCCTCGACGTGTGAGCAACTTTTTTTGAAAAAATCCCCAAGCCGCGCGGTCACAATTTCAGCAAAAATCTGACATTCTGCAATTCACTCAGAAATGGTGCCAAACTGTTGCAAACGATCGACTGAAAGCTTTTTCGGCGGAAACAGATGGGTTTTTATCATGGGAAATAGAATTAGCCCACAACGTCTGAACCACTTTTTTTGAAAAAATCCCTAAGCCGCGCGGTCACAATTTCAGCAAAAATCTGACATTCCGCAATTCACTCAGAAATGGTGCCAAACTGTTGCAAACGATCGACTGAAAGCTTTTTTCGTGGAAATAGATGGGTTTTTATCATGGGAAACAAAATTAGCCCTCGACGTCTGAGCAACTTTTTTTGAAAAAATCCCCAAGCCGCGCGGTCACAATTTCAGCAGAAATCTGACATTCTGCAATTCACTCAGAAATGGTGCCAAACTGTTGCAAACGATCGACTGAAAGCTTTTTCGGTGGAAACAGATGGGTTTTTATCATGGGAAACAGAATTAGCCCACAACGTCTGAACAACCTTTTTTGAAAAAATCCCTAAGCCACGCGGTCACAATTTCATCAAAAATCGGACGTTCTGTAATTCACTCAGAAATGGTGCCAAACTGTTGCAAACGATCCCCTGAAAGCTTTTTCGGTGCAAACAGATGGGTTTTTATCATGGGAAACAGAATTAGCCCTCGATGTCTGAACACCTTTTTTGGAAAAAATCCCTAAGCCGCGCGGTTACAATTTCAGCAAAAATCTGACATTATGCAATTCACTCAGAAATGGTGCCAAACTGTTGCAAACGATCGACTGAAAGCTTTTTTGGTGGAAATAGATGGTTTTTTATCATGGGAAACAAAATTAGCCCTCGATGTCTGAACACCTTTTTTTTGAAAAAATCCCTAAGCCGCGCAGTTACAATTTCAGCAAAAATCTGACGTTCTGCAATTCACTCAGAAATGGTGCCGAACTTTTGCAAACAATCGACTGAAAGCTTTTTCGGTGGAAACAGATGGGTTTTTATCATGGGAAACAGAATTAGCCCACAACGTCTGAACAACTTTTTTTGAAAAAATTCCTAAGCTGCGCGGTCACAATTTCAGCCAAAATCTGACGTTCTGCAATTCACTGAGAAATGGTTCCGAACTTTTGCAAACGATCGACTGAAAGCTTTTTCGGTGAAAACAGATGGGTTTTTCTCATGGGAAACACGATTAGCCCTCGATGTCTGATCACCTTTTTTTGAAAAAATCCCTAAGCCGCGCGGTCACAATTTCAGCAAAAATCTGACATTCTGAAATTCACTCAGAAATGGTGCCAAACTGTTGCAAACGATCGACTGAAAGCTTTTTCAGTGGAAACAGTTGGGTTTTTATCATGGGAAACAGAATTAGCCCTCGATGTCTGAACACCTTTTTTTGAAAAAATCCCTAAGCCGCGCGGTCACAATTTCAGCAAAAATCTGACGTTCTGCAATTCACTCAGAAATGGTCCCAAACTGTTGCAAACGATCGACTGAAAGCTTTTTCGGTGGAAACAGATGGATTTGTATCATGGGAAACAGTATTAGCCCTCGATGTCTGAACACCTTTTTTTGAAAAAATCCCTAAGCCGCGCGGTTACAATTTCAGCAGAAATCTGACATTCTGCAATTCACTCAGAAATGGTGCCAAACTGTTGCAAACGATCGACTGAAAGCTTCTTCGGTGGAAACAGATGGGTTTTTATCATGGGAAACAGAATTAGCCCACAACGTCTGAACAACTTTTTTTGAAAAAATCCCTAAGCCACGCGGTCACA
Organism: Podarcis tiliguerta; assembly: GCF_965153285.1. NCBI lineage: Eukaryota > Metazoa > Chordata > Lepidosauria > Squamata > Lacertidae > Podarcis > Podarcis tiliguerta. The sequence goes on along the minus strand of NC_139542.1, from coordinate 69,293,978 downwards.
ATTTCATCAAAAATCGGACGTTCTGTAATTCACTCAGAAATGGTGCCAAACTGTTGCAAACGATCCCCTGAAAGCTTTTTCGTTGGAAACAGATGGGTTTGTATCATGGGAAACAGAATTAGCCCTCGATGTCTGAACACCTTTTTTTGAAAAAATCCCTAAGCCGCGCGGTCACAATTTCACCAAAAATCTGACATTCTGCAATTCACTCAGAAATGGTGCCAAACTGTTGCAAACGAACGACTGATATCTTTTTCGGTGGAAACAGATGGGTTTTTATCATGGGAAACAGAATTAGCCCACAACGTCTGAACAACTTTTTTTGAAAAAATCCCTAAGCCGCGCGGTCACAATTTCAGCAAAAATCTGACATTCTGCAATTCACTCAGAAATAGTGCCAAACTGTTGCAAACGATCGACTGAAAGCTTTTTTGGTGGAAATAGATGGGTTTTTATCATGGGAAACAAAATTAGCCCTCGACGTGTGAGCAACTTTTTTTGAAAAAATCCCCAAGCCGCGCGGTCACAATTTCAGCAAAAATCTGACATTCTGCAATTCACTCAGAAATGGTGCCAAACTGTTGCAAACGATCGACTGAAAGCTTTTTCGGCGGAAACAGATGGGTTTTTATCATGGGAAATAGAATTAGCCCACAACGTCTGAACCACTTTTTTTGAAAAAATCCCTAAGCCGCGCGGTCACAATTTCAGCAAAAATCTGACATTCCGCAATTCACTCAGAAATGGTGCCAAACTGTTGCAAACGATCGACTGAAAGCTTTTTTCGTGGAAATAGATGGGTTTTTATCATGGGAAACAAAATTAGCCCTCGACGTCTGAGCAACTTTTTTTGAAAAAATCCCCAAGCCGCGCGGTCACAATTTCAGCAGAAATCTGACATTCTGCAATTCACTCAGAAATGGTGCCAAACTGTTGCAAACGATCGACTGAAAGCTTCTTCGGTGGAAACAGATGGGTTTTTATCATGGGAAACAGAATTAGCCCACAACGTCTGAACAACTTTTTTTGAAAAAATCCCTAAGCCACGCGGTCACAATTTCATCAAAAATCGGACGTTCTGTAATTCACTCAGAAATGGTGCCAAACTGTTGCAAACGATCCCCTGAAAGCTTTTTCGTTGGAAACAGATGGGTTTGTATCATGGGAAACAGAATTAGCCCTCGATGTCTGAACACCTTTTTTTGAAAAAATCCCTAAGCCGCGCGGTCACAATTTCACCAAAAATCTGACATTCTGCAATTCACTCAGAAATGGTGCCAAACTGTTGCAAACGAACGACTGATATCTTTTTCGGTGGAAACAGATGGGTTTTTATCATGGGAAACAGAATTAGCCCACAACGTCTGAACAACTTTTTTTGAAAAAATCCCTAAGCCGCGCGGTCACAATTTCAGCAAAAATCTGACATTCTGCAATTCACTCAGAAATAGTGCCAAACTGTTGCAAACGATCGACTGAAAGCTTTTTTGGTGGAAATAGATGGGTTTTTATCATGGGAAACAAAATTAGCCCTCGACGTGTGAGCAACTTTTTTTGAAAAAATCCCCAAGCCGCGCGGTCACAATTTCAGCAAAAATCTGACATTCTGCAATTCACTCAGAAATGGTGCCAAACTGTTGCAAACGATCGACTGAAAGCTTTTTCGGCGGAAACAGATGGGTTTTTATCATGGGAAATAGAATTAGCCCACAACGTCTGAACCACTTTTTTTGAAAAAATCCCTAAGCCGCGCGGTCACAATTTCAGCAAAAATCTGACATTCCGCAATTCACTCAGAAATGGTGCCAAACTGTTGCAAACGATCGACTGAAAGCTTTTTTCGTGGAAATAGATGGGTTTTTATCATGGGAAACAAAATTAGCCCTCGACGTCTGAGCAACTTTTTTTGAAAAAATCCCCAAGCCGCGCGGTCACAATTTCAGCAGAAATCTGACATTCTGCAATTCACTCAGAAATGGTGCCAAACTGTTGCAAACGATCGACTGAAAGCTTTTTCGGTGGAAACAGATGGGTTTTTATCATGGGAAACAGAATTAGCCCACAACGTCTGAACAACCTTTTTTGAAAAAATCCCTAAGCCACGCGGTCACAATTTCATCAAAAATCGGACGTTCTGTAATTCACTCAGAAATGGTGCCAAACTGTTGCAAACGATCCCCTGAAAGCTTTTTCGGTGCAAACAGATGGGTTTTTATCATGGGAAACAGAATTAGCCCTCGATGTCTGAACACCTTTTTTGGAAAAAATCCCTAAGCCGCGCGGTTACAATTTCAGCAAAAATCTGACATTATGCAATTCACTCAGAAATGGTGCCAAACTGTTGCAAACGATCGACTGAAAGCTTTTTTGGTGGAAATAGATGGTTTTTTATCATGGGAAACAAAATTAGCCCTCGATGTCTGAACACCTTTTTTTTGAAAAAATCCCTAAGCCGCGCAGTTACAATTTCAGCAAAAATCTGACGTTCTGCAATTCACTCAGAAATGGTGCCGAACTTTTGCAAACAATCGACTGAAAGCTTTTTCGGTGGAAACAGATGGGTTTTTATCATGGGAAACAGAATTAGCCCACAACGTCTGAACAACTTTTTTTGAAAAAATTCCTAAGCTGCGCGGTCACAATTTCAGCCAAAATCTGACGTTCTGCAATTCACTGAGAAATGGTTCCGAACTTTTGCAAACGATCGACTGAAAGCTTTTTCGGTGAAAACAGATGGGTTTTTCTCATGGGAAACACAATTAGCCCTCGATGTCTGATCACCTTTTTTTGAAAAAAATCCCTAAGCCGCGCGGTCACAATTTCAGCAAAAATCTGACATTCTGAAATTCACTCAGAAATGGTGCCAAACTGTTGCAAACGATCGACTGAAAGCTTTTTCAGTGGAAACAGTTGGGTTTTTATCATGGGAAACAGAATTAGCCCTCGATGTCTGAACACCTTTTTTTGAAAAAATCCCTAAGCCGCGCGGTCACAATTTCAGCAAAAATCTGACGTTCTGCAATTCACTCAGAAATGGTCCCAAACTGTTGCAAACGATCGACTGAAAGCTTTTTCGGTGGAAACAGATGGATTTGTATCATGGGAAACAGTATTAGCCCTCGATGTCTGAACACCTTTTTTTGAAAAAATCCCTAAGCCGCGCGGTCACAATTTCAGCAAAAATCTGACATTCTGCAATTCACTCAGAAATGGTGCCAAACTGTTGCAAACGATCCCCAGAAAGCTTTTTCGGTGGAAACAGATGGGTTTTTATCATGGGAAACAGAATTAGCCCTCGATGTCTGAACACCTTTTTTTGAAAAAATCCCTAAGCCGCGCGGTTACAATTTCAGCAAAAATCTGACGTTCTGCAATTCACTCAGAAATGGTGCCGAACTTTTGCAAACGATGCCCTGAAAGCTTTTTCAGTGGATACAGATGGGTTTGTATCATGGGAAACAGAATTAGACCACAACGTCTGAACAACTTTTTTTGAAAAAATCCCTAAGCCGCGCTGTCACAATTTCAGCAAAAATCTGACTTTCTGCAATTCACTCAGAAATGGTGCTGAACTGTTGCAAACGATCCCCTGAAAGCTTTTTCGGTGGAAACAGATGGGTTTGTATCATGGGAAACAGAATTAGCTCTCGACATCTGAACAACTTTTTTTGAAAAAATCCCTAAGCCGCGCGGTCACAATTTCAGCAAAAATCTGACGTTCTGCAATTCACTCAGAAATGGTGCCAAACTTTTGCAAACGATCGACTGAAAGCTTTTTCGGTGAAAACAGATGGGTTTTTATCATGGGAAACAGAATTAGCCCTCGATGTCTGAACACCTTTTTTTGAAAAAATCCCGAAGCCGCGCTGTCACAATTTCAGCAAAAATCTGACATTCTGCAATTCACTCAGAAATGGTGCCAAACTGTTGCAAACGATCGACTGAAAGCTTTTTCGGTGGAAACAGATGGGTTTTTATCATGGGAAACAGAATTAGCCCTCGATGTCTGAACACCTTTTTTTGAAAAAATCCCTAAGCCGCGCGGTTACAATTTCAGCAAAAATCTGACGTTCTGCAATTCACTCAGAAATGGTGCCGAACTTTTGCAAACGATGCCCTGAAAGCTTTTTCGGTGGATACAGATGGGTTTGTATCATGAGAAACAGAATTAGACCACAACGTCTGAACAACTTTTTTTGAAAAAATCCCTAAGCCGCGCTGTCACAATTTCAGCAAAAATCTGACATTCTGCAATTCACTCAGAAATGGTGCCAAACTGTTACAAACGATCGACTGAAAGCTTTTTCAGTGGAAACAGATGGGTGTTTATCATGGGAAACAGAATTCGCCCTCGATGTCTGAACACCTTATTTTGAAAAAATCCCTAAGCCGCGCGGTCACAATTTCAGCAAAAATCTGACATTTTGCAATTCACTCAGAAATGGTGCCGAACTTTTGCAAACGATCGACTGAAAGCTTTTTCGGTGAAAACAGATGGTTTTTTATCAAGGGAAACAGAATTAGCCCTCGATGTCTGAACACCTTTTTTTCAAAAAAATCCTTAAGCCGCGCGGTCACAAATTCAGCAAAAATCTGACATTCTGCAATTCACTCAGAAATGGTGCCAAACTCTTGCAAACGATCGACTGAAAGCTTTTTCGTTGGAAACAGATGGGTTTTTATCATACGAAACAGAATTGGACCACAACGTCTGAACCACTTTTTTTTGAAAAAATCCCTAAGCCGCGCGGTCACAATTTCAGCAAATATCTGACATTCTGCAATTCACTCAGAAATGGTGCCAAACTGTTGCAAACGTTCGACTGAAAGCTTTTTCGGTGCAAACAGATGGGTTTTTATCATGGGAAACAGAATTAGCCCTCGATGTCTGAAGAACTTTTTTTGGAAAAATCCCTAAGCCGCGCGGTCACAATGTCAGCAAAAATCTTTCGTTTTGCAATTCACTCAGAAATGGTGCCAAACTTTTGCAAACGATCCCCTGAAAGCTTTTTCGGTGAAAACAGATGGGTTTGTATCATGGGAAACAGAATTAGCTCTCGACATCTGAACAACTTTTTTTGAAAAAATCCCTAAGCCGCGCGGTCACAATTTCAGCAAAAATCTGACGTTCTGTAATTCACTGAGAAATGGTTCCGAACTTTTGCAAACGATCGACTGAAAGCTTTTTCGGTGAAAACAGATGGGTTTTTATCATGGGAAACAGAATTAGCCCTCGACATCTGAACAACTTTTTTTGAAAAAATCCCTAAGCCGCGCGGTCACAATTTCAGCAAAAATCTGACGTTCTGCAATTCGCTCAGAAATGGTGCCAAACTGTTGCAAACGATCCCCTGAAAGCTTTTTCGGTGAAAACAGATGGGTTTTTATCATGGGAAACAGAATTAGCCCTCGATGTCTGAACACCTTTTTTTGAAAAAATCCCTAAGCCGCGCGGTCACAATTTCAGCAAAAATCTGACATTCTGCAATTCACTCAGAAATGGTGCCAAACTGTTACAAACGATCGACTGAAAGCTTTTTCAGTGGAAACAGATGGGTGTTTATCATGGGAAACAGAATTCGCCCTCGATGTCTGAACACCTTATTTTGAAAAAATCCCTAAGCCGCGCGGTCACAATTTCAGCAAAAATCTGACATTTTGCAATTCACTCAGAAATGGTGCCGAACTTTTGCAAACGATCGACTGAAAGCTTTTTCGGTGAAAACAGATGGTTTTTTATCATGGGAAACAGAATTAGCCCTCGATGTCTGAACACCTTTTTTTCAAAAAAATCCTTAAACCGCGCGGTCACAAATTCAGCAAAAATCTGACATTCTGCAATTCACTCAGAAATGGTGCCAAACTCTTGCAAACGATCGACTGAAAGCTTTTTCGGTGCAAACAGATGGGTTTTTATCATGGGAAACAGAATTAGCCCTCGATGTCTGAAGAACTTTTTTTGGAAAAATCCCTAAGCCGCGCGGTCACAATGTCAGCAAAAATCTGACGTTTTGCAATTCACTCAGAAATGGTGCCAAACTTTTGCAAACGATCCCCTGAAAGCTTTTTTGGTGAAAACAGATGGGTTTGTATCATGGGAAACAGAATTAGCTCTCGACATCTGAACAACTTTTTTTGAAAAAATCCCTAAGCCGCGCGGTCACAATTTCAGCAAAAATCTGACGTTCTGCAATTCACTCAGAAATGGTGCCAAACTGTTGCAAACGATCGACTGAAAGCTTTTTCGGTGGATACAGATGGGTTTTTATCATGGGAAACAAAATTAGCCCACAACGTCTGAACCACTTTTTTTGAAAAAATCCCTAAGCCGCGCGGTCACAATTTCAGCAAAAATCTGACATTCTGCAATTCACTCAGAAATGGTGCCAAACTGTTGCAAACGATCCCCTGAAAGTTTTTTTGGTGGAAACAGATGGGTTTGTATCATGGGAAACAGAATTAGCCCTCGATGTCTGGACACCTTTTTTTGAAAAAATCCCAAGGCGCGCAGTCACAATTTCAGCAAAAATCTGACATTCTGCAATTCACTCAGAAATGGTGCCAAACTGTTGCAAACGATCGACTGAAAGCTTTTTCGGTGAAAACAGATGGGTTTTTATCATGGGAAACAAAATTAGCCCTCGATGTCTGAACACCTTTTTTTGAAGAAATCCCTAAGCCGCGCGGTCACAATTTCAGCAAAAATCTGACATTCTGCAATTCACTCAGAAATGGTGACAAACTGTTGCAAACGATCGACTGAAAGCTTTTTCGGTGCAAACAGATGGGTTTTTATCATGGGAAACAGAATTAGCCCTCGATGTCTGAAGAACTTTTTTTGGAAAAATCCCTAAGCCGCGCGGTCACAATTTCAGCAAAAATCTGACGTTCTGTAATTCACTCAGAAATGGTGCCAAACTATTGCAAACGATCGACTGAAAGTTTTTTCGGTGGAAACAGATGGGTTTGTATCATGGGAAACAGAATTAGCTGTCGACATTTGAACACCTTTTTTTGAAAAAAACCCTAAGCCGCGCGATCACAATTTCAGCAAAAATCTGACATTCTGCAATTCACTCAGAAATGGTGCCAAACTGTTGCAAACGATCGACTGAAAGCTTTTTCGGTGGATACAGATGGGTTTTTATCATGGGAAACAAAATTAGCCCACAACGTCTGAACCACTTTTTTTGAAAAAATCCCTAAGCCGCGCGGTCACAATTTCAGCAAAAATCTGACATTCTGCAATTCACTCAGAAATGGTGCCAAACTGTTGCAAACGATCCCCTGAAAGTTTTTTTGGTGGAAACAGATGGGTTTGTATCATGGGAAACAGAATTAGCCCTCGATGTCTGGACACCTTTTTTTGAAAAAATCCCAAGGCGCGCAGTCACAATTTCAGCAAAAATCTGACATTCTGCAATTCACTCAGAAATGGTGCCAAACTGTTGCAAACGATTGACTGAAAGCTTTTTCGGTGGAAACAGATGGGTTTTTATCATGGGAAACAAAATTAGCCCTCGATGTCTGAACACCTTTTTTTGAAGAAATCCCTAAGCCGCGCGGTCACAATTTCAGCAAAAATCTGACATTCTGCAATTCACTCAGAAATGGTGACAAACTGTTGCAAACGATCGACTGAAAGCTTTTTCGGTGCAAACAGATGGGTTTTTATCATGGGAAACAGAATTAGCCCTCGATGTCTGAAGAACTTTTTTTGGAAAAATCCCTAAGCCGCGCGGTCACAATTTCAGCAAAAATCTGACGTTCTGTAATTCACTCAGAAATGGTGCCAAACTATTGCAAACGATCGACTGAAAGTTTTTTCGGTGGAAACAGATGGGTTTGTATCATGGGAAACAGAATTAGCTGTCGACATTTGAACACCTTTTTTTGAAAAAAACCCTAAGCAGCGCGATCACAATTTCAGCAAAAATCTGACATTCTGCAATTCACTCAGAAATGGTGCCAAACTGTTGCAAACGATCGACTGAAAGCTTTTTCGGTGGATACAGATGGGTTTTTATCATGGGAAACAAAATTAGCCCACAACGTCTGAACCACTTTTTTTGAAAAAATCCCTAAGCCGCGTGGTCACAATTTCAGCAAAAAAATGACATTCTGCAATTCACTCAGAAATGGTGCCAAACTGTTGCAAACGATCCCCTGAAAGCTTTTTCGGTGAAAACAGATGGGTTTTTATCATGGGAAACAGAATTAGCCCTCGATGTCTGAACACCTTTTTTTGAAAAAATCCCTAAGCCGCGCGGTCACAATTTCAGCAAAAATCTGACATTCTGCAATTCACTCAGAAATGGTGCCAAACTGTTACAAACGATCGACTGAAAGCTTTTTCAGTGGAAACAGATGGGTGTTTATCATGGGAAACAGAATTCGCCCTCGATGTCTGAACACCTTACTTTGAAAAAATCCCTAAGCCGCGCGGTCACAATTTCAGCAAAAATCTGACATTTTGCAATTCACTCAGAAATGGTGCCGAACTTTTGCAAACGATCGACTGAAAGCTTTTTCGGTGAAAACAGATGGTTTTTTATCATGGGAAACAGAATTAGCCCTCGATGTCTGAACACCTTTTTTTCAAAAAAATCCTTAAACCACGCGGTCACAAATTCAGCAAAAATCTGACATTCTGCAATTCACTCAGAAATGGTGCCAAACTCTTGCAAACGATCGACTGAAAGCTTTTTCGGTGCAAACAGATGGGTTTTTATCATGGGAAACAGAATTAGCCCTCGATGTCTGAAGAACTTTTTTTGGAAAAATCCCTAAGCCGCGCGGTCACAATGTCAGCAAAAATCTGACGTTTTGCAATTCACTCAGAAATGGTGCCAAACTTTTGCAAACGATCCCCTGAAAGCTTTTTCGGTGAAAACAGATGGGTTTGTATCATGGGAAACAGAATTAGCTCTCGACATCTGAACAACTTTTTTTGAAAAAATCCCTAAGCCGCGCGGTCACAATTTCAGCAAAAATCTGACGTTCTGCAATTCACTCAGAAATGGTGCCAAACTGTTGCAAACGATCGACTGAAAGCTTTTTCGGTGGATACAGATGGGTTTTTATCATGGGAAACAAAATTAGCCCACAACGTCTGAACCACTTTTTTTGAAAAAATCCCTAAGCCGCGCGGTCACAATTTCAGCAAAAATCTGACATTCTGCAATTCACTCAGAAATGGTGCCAAACTGTTGCAAACGATCCCCTGAAAGTTTTTTTGGTGGAAACAGATGGGTTTGTATCATGGGAAACAGAATTAGCCCTCGATGTCTGGACACCTTTTTTTGAAAAAATCCCAAGGCGCGCAGTCACAATTTCAGCAAAAATCTGACATTCTGCAATTCACTCAGAAATGGTGCCAAACTGTTGCAAACGATCGACTGAAAGCTTTTTCGGTGGAAACAGATGGGTTTTTATCATGGGAAACAAAATTAGCCCTCGATGTCTGAACACCTTTTTTTGAAGAAATCCCTAAGCCGCGCGGTCACAATTTCAGCAAAAATCTGACATTCTGCAATTCACTCAGAAATGGTGACAAACTGTTGCAAACGATCGACTGAAAGCTTTTTCGGTGCAAACAGATGGGTTTTTATCATGGGAAACAGAATTAGCCCTCGATGTCTGAAGAACTTTTTTTGGAAAAATCCCTAAGCCGCGCGGTCACAATTTCAGCAAAAATCTGACGTTCTGTAATTCACTCAGAAATGGTGCCAAACTATTGCAAACGATCGACTGAAAGTTTTTTCGGTGGAAACAGATGGGTTTGTATCATGGGAAACAGAATTAGCTGTCGACATTTGAACACCTTTTTTTGAAAAAAACCCTAAGCCGCGCGATCACAATTTCAGCAAAAATCTGACATTCTGCAATTCACTCAGAAATGGTGCCAAACTGTTGCAAACGATCGACTGAAACCTTTTTCGGTGGATACAGATGGGTTTTTATCATGGGAAACAAAATTAGCCCACAACGTCTGAACCACTTTTTTTGAAAAAATCCCTAAGCCGCGCGGTCACAATTTCAGCAAAAATCTGACATTCTGCAATTCACTCAGAAATGGTGCCAAACTGTTGCAAACGATCCCCTGAAAGTTTTTTTGGTGGAAACAGATGGGTTTGTATCATGGGAAACAGAATTAGCCCTCGATGTCTGGACACCTTTTTTTGAAAAAATCCCAAGGCGCGCAGTCACAATTTCAGCAAAAATCTGACATTCTGCAATTCACTCAGAAATGGTGCCAAACTGTTGCAAACGATTGACTGAAAGCTTTTTCGGTGGAAACAGATGGGTTTTTATCATGGGAAACAAAATTAGCCCTCGATGTCTGAACACCTTTTTTTGAAGAAATCCCTAAGCCGCGCGGTCACAATTTCAGCAAAAATCTGACATTCTGCAATTCACTCAGAAATGGTGACAAACTGTTGCAAACGATCGACTGAAAGCTTTTTCGGTGCAAACAGATGGGTTTTTATCATGGGAAACAGAATTAGCCCTCGATGTCTGAAGAACTTTTTTTGGAAAAATCCCTAAGCCGCGCGGTCACAATTTCAGCAAAAATCTGACGTTCTGTAATTCACTCAGAAATGGTGCCAAACTATTGCAAACGATCGACTGAAAGTTTTTTCGGTGGAAACAGATGGGTTTGTATCATGGGAAACAGAATTAGCTGTCGACATTTGAACACCTTTTTTTGAAAAAAACCCTAAGCCGCGCGATCACAATTTCAGCAAAAATCTGACATTCTGCAATTCACTCAGAAATGGTGCCAAACTGTTGCAAACGATCGACTGAAAGCTTTTTCAGTGGATACAGATGGGTTTTTATCATGGGAAACAAAATTAGCCCACAACGTCTGAACCACTTTTTTTGAAAAAATCCCTAAGCCGCGCGGTCACAATTTCAGCAAAAATCTGACATTCTGCAATTCACTCAGAAATGGTGCCAAACTGTTGCAAACGATCCCCTGAAAGTTTTTTTGGTGGAAACAGATGGGTTTGTATCATGGGAAACAGAATTAGCCCTCGATGTCTGGACACCTTTTTTTGAAAAAATCCCAAGGCGCGCAGTCACAATTTCAGCAAAAATCTGACATTCTGCAATTCACTCAGAAATGGTGCCAAACTGTTGCAAACGATTGACTGAAAGCTTTTTCGGTGGAAACAGATGGGTTTTTATCATGGGAAACAAAATTAGCCCTCGATGTCTGAACACCTTTTTTTGAAGAAATCCCTAAGCCGCGCGGTCACAATTTCAGCAAAAATCTGACATTCTGCAATTCACTCAGAAATGGTGACAAACTGTTGCAAACGATCGACTGAAAGCTTTTTCGGTGCAAACAGATGGGTTTTTATCATGGGAAACAGAATTAGCCCTCGATGTCTGAAGAACTTTTTTTGGAAAAATCCCTAAGCCGCGCGGTCACAATTTCAGCAAAAATCTGACGTTCTGTAATTCACTCAGAAATGGTGCCAAACTATTGCAAACGATCGACTGAAAGTTTTTTCGGTGGAAACAGATGGGTTTGTATCATGGGAAACAGAATTAGCTGTCGACATTTGAACACCTTTTTTTGAAAAAAACCCTAAGCCGCGCGATCACAATTTCAGCAAAAATCTGACATTCTGCAATTCACTCAGAAATGGTGCCAAACTGTTGCAAACGATCGACTGAAAGCTTTTTCAGTGGATACAGATGGGTTTTTATCATGGGAAACAAAATTAGCCCACAACGTCTGAACCACTTTTTTTGAAAAAATCCCTAAGCCGCGCGGTCACAATTTCAGCAAAAATCTGACATTCTGCAATTCACTCAGAAATGGTGCCAAACTGTTGCAAACGATCCCCTGAAAGTTTTTTTGGTGGAAACAGATGGGTTTGTATCATGGGAAACAGAATTAGCCCTCGATGTCTGGACACCTTTTTTTGAAAAAATCCCAAGGCGCGCAGTCACAATTTCAGCAAAAATCTGACATTCTGCAATTCACTCAGAAATGGTGCCAAACTGTTGCAAACGATTGACTGAAAGCTTTTTCGGTGGAAACAGATGGGTTTTTATCATGGGAAACAAAATTAGCCCTCGATGTCTGAACACCTTTTTTTGAAGAAATCCCTAAGCCGCGCGGTCACAATTTCAGCAAAAATCTGACATTCTGCAATTCACTCAGAAATGGTGACAAACTGTTGCAAACGATCGACTGAAAGCTTTTTCGGTGCAAACAGATGGGTTTTTATCATGGGAAACAGAATTAGCCCTCGATGTCTGAAGAACTTTTTTTGGAAAAATCCCTAAGCCGCGCGGTCACAATTTCAGCAAAAATCTGACGTTCTGTAATTCACTCAGAAATGGTGCCAAACTATTGCAAACGATCGACTGAAAGTTTTTTCGGTGGAAACAGATGGGTTTGTATCATGGGAAACAGAATTAGCTGTCGACATTTGAACACCTTTTTTTGAAAAAAACCCTAAGCCGCGCGATCACAATTTCAGCAAAAATCTGACATTCTGCAATTCACTCAGAAATGGTGCCAAACTGTTGCAAACGATCGACTGAAAGCTTTTTCGGTGGATACAGATGGGTTTTTATCATGGGAAACAAAATTAGCCCACAACGTCTGAACCACTTTTTTTGAAAAAATCCCTAAGCCGCGTGGTCACAATTTCAGCAAAAAAATTACATTCTGCAATTCACTCAGAAATGGTGCCAAACTGTTGCAAACGATCCCCTGAAAGCTTTTTCGGTGAAAACAGATGGGTTTTTATCATGGGAAACAGAATTAGCCCTCGATGTCTGAACACCTTTTTTTGAAAAAATCCCTAAGCCGCGCGGTCACAATTTCAGCAAAAATCTGACATTCTGCAATTCACTCAGAAATGGTGCCAAACTGTTACAAACGATCGACTGAAAGCTTTTTCAGTGGAAACAGATGGGTGTTTATCATGGGAAACAGAATTCGCCCTCGATGTCTGAACACCTTACTTTGAAAAAATCCCTAAGCCGCGCGGTCACAATTTCAGCAAAAATCTGACATTTTGCAATTCACTCAGAAATGGTGCCGAACTTTTGCAAACGATCGACTGAAAGCTTTTTCGGTGAAAACAGATGGTTTTTTATCATGGGAAACAGAATTAGCCCTCGATGTCTGAACACCTTTTTTTCAAAAAAATCCTTAAACCACGCGGTCACAAATTCAGCAAAAATCTGACATTCTGCAATTCACTCAGAAATGGTGCCAAACTCTTGCAAACGATCGACTGAAAGCTTTTTCGGTGCAAACAGATGGGTTTTTATCATGGGAAACAGAATTAGCCCTCGATGTCTGAAGAACTTTTTTTGGAAAAATCCCTAAGCCGCGCGGTCACAATGTCAGCAAAAATCTGACGTTTTGCAATTCACTCAGAAATGGTGCCAAACTTTTGCAAACGATCCCCTGAAAGCTTTTTCGGTGAAAACAGATGGGTTTGTATCATGGGAAACAGAATTAGCTCTCGACATCTGAACAACTTTTTTTGAAAAAATCCCTAAGCCGCGCGGTCACAATTTCAGCAAAAATCTGACGTTCTGCAATTCACTCAGAAATGGTGCCAAACTGTTGCAAACGATCGACTGAAAGCTTTTTCGGTGGATACAGATGGGTTTTTATCATGGGAAACAAAATTAGCCCACAACGTCTGAACCACTTTTTTTGAAAAAATCCCTAAGCCGCGCGGTCACAATTTCAGCAAAAATCTGACATTCTGCAATTCACTCAGAAATGGTGCCAAACTGTTGCAAACGATCCCCTGAAAGTTTTTTTGGTGGAAACAGATGGGTTTGTATCATGGGAAACAGAATTAGCCCTCGATGTCTGGACACCTTTTTTTGAAAAAATCCCAAGGCGCGCAGTCACAATTTCAGCAAAAATCTGACATTCTGCAATTCACTCAGAAATGGTGCCAAACTGTTGCAAACGATCGACTGAAAGCTTTTTCGGTGGAAACAGATGGGTTTTTATCATGGGAAACAAAATTAGCCCTCGATGTCTGAACACCTTTTTTTGAAGAAATCCCTAAGCCGCGCGGTCACAATTTCAGCAAAAATCTGACATTCTGCAATTCACTCAGAAATGGTGACAAACTGTTGCAAACGATCGACTGAAAGCTTTTTCGGTGCAAACAGATGGGTTTTTATCATGGGAAACAGAATTAGCCCTCGATGTCTGAAGAACTTTTTTTGGAAAAATCCCTAAGCCGCGCGGTCACAATTTCAGCAAAAATCTGACGTTCTGTAATTCACTCAGAAATGGTGCCAAACTATTGCAAACGATCGACTGAAAGTTTTTTCGGTGGAAACAGATGGGTTTGTATCATGGGAAACAGAATTAGCTGTCGACATTTGAACACCTTTTTTTGAAAAAAACCCTAAGCCGCGCGATCACAATTTCAGCAAAAATCTGACATTCTGCAATTCACTCAGAAATGGTGCCAAACTGTTGCAAACGATCGACTGAAAGCTTTTTCGGTGGATACAGATGGGTTTTTATCATGGGAAACAAAATTAGCCCACAACGTCTGAACCACTTTTTTTGAAAAAATCCCTAAGCCGCGCGGTCACAATTTCAGCAAAAATCTGACATTCTGCAATTCACTCAGAAATGGTGCCAAACTGTTGCAAACGATCCCCTGAAAGTTTTTTTGGTGGAAACAGATGGGTTTGTATCATGGGAAACAGAATTAGCCCTCGATGTCTGGACACCTTTTTTTGAAAAAATCCCAAGGCGCGCAGTCACAATTTCAGCAAAAATCTGACATTCTGCAATTCACTCAGAAATGGTGCCAAACTGTTGCAAACGATTGACTGAAAGCTTTTTCGGTGGAAACAGATGGGTTTTTATCATGGGAAACAAAATTAGCCCTCGATGTCTGAACACCTTTTTTTGAAGAAATCCCTAAGCCGCGCGGTCACAATTTCAGCAAAAATCTGACATTCTGCAATTCACTCAGAAATGGTGACAAACTGTTGCAAACGATCGACTGAAAGCTTTTTCGGTGCAAACAGATGGGTTTTTATCATGGGAAACAGAATTAGCCCTCGATGTCTGAAGAACTTTTTTTGGAAAAATCCCTAAGCCGCGCGGTCACAATTTCAGCAAAAATCTGACGTTCTGTAATTCACTCAGAAATGGTGCCAAACTATTGCAAACGATCGACTGAAAGTTTTTTCGGTGGAAACAGATGGGTTTGTATCATGGGAAACAGAATTAGCTGTCGACTTTTGAACACCTTTTTTTGAAAAAAACCCTAAGCCGCGCGATCACAATTTCAGCAAAAATCTGACATTCTGCAATTCACTCAGAAATGGTGCCAAACTGTTGCAAACGATCGACTGAAAGCTTTTTCAGTGGATACAGATGGGTTTTTATCATGGGAAACAAAATTAGCCCACAACGTCTGAACCACTTTTTTTGAAAAAATCCCTAAGCCGCGTGGTCACAATTTCAGCAAAAATCTGACATTCTGCAATTCACTCAGAAATGGTGCCAAACTGTTGCAAACGATCCCCTGAAAGCTTTTTTGGTGGAAACAGATGGGTTTGTATCATGGGAAACAGAATTAGCTCTCGACATCTGAACATCTTTTTTTGAAAAAATCCCTAAGCTGCGCGGTCACAATTTCAGCAAAAATCTGACGTTCTGCAATTCACTGAGAAATGGTGCCGAACTTTTGCAAACGATCGACTGAAAGCTTTTTCGGTGAAAACAGATGGGTTTTTATCATGGGAAACAGAATTAGCCCTCGATGTCTGAACACCTTTTTTTGAAAAAATCCCTAGGCTGCGCGGTCACAATTTCAGCAAAAATTTGACATTCTGCAATTCACTCAGAAATGGTGCCAAACTGTTGCAAACAATCGACTGAAAGCTTTTTCGGTGGAAATAGATGGGTTTTTATCATGGGAAACAGATTTAGCCCTCGATGTCTGAACACCTTTTTTTGAAAAAATCCCTAAGCCGCGCGGTCACAATTTCAGCAAAAATCTGACGTTCTGCAATTCACTCAGAAATGGTGCCAAACTGTTGCAAACGATCGACTGAAAGCTTTTTCGATGGAAACAGATGGGTTTGTATCATGGGAAACAGAATTAGCCCTCGATGTCTGAACACCTTTTTTTGAAAAAATCCCTAAGCTGCGCGGTCACAATTTCAGCAAAAATCTGACGTTCTGCAATTCACTGAGAAATGGTGCCGAACTTTTGCAAACGATCGACTGAAAGCTTTTTCGGTGAAAACAAATGGGTTTTTCTAATGGGAAACAGAATTAGCCCTCGATGTCTGAACACCTTTTTTTGAAAAAATCCCTAAGCCGCGCGATCACAATTTCAGCAAAAATCTGACATTCTGAAATTGACTCAGAAATGGTGCAAACTGTTGCAAACGATCCCCTGAAAGCTTTTTTGGTGGAAACAGATGGGTTTGTATCATGGGAAACAGAATTAGACCACAACGTCTGAACAACTTTTTTTGAAAAAATCCCTAAGCCGCGCGGTCACAATTTCAGCAAAAATCTGACATTCTGCAATTCACTCAGAAATGGTGCCAAACTGTTGCAAACGATCGACTGAAAGCTTTTTCGGTCGAAACAGATCGGTTTTTATCATGGGAAACAGATTTAGCCCTCGATGTCTGAACACCTTTTTTTGAAAAAATCCCTAAGCCGCGCGGTTACAATTTCAGCAAAAATCTGACGTTCTGCAATTCACTCAGAAATGGTGCCGAACTTTTGCAAACGATCCCCTGAAAGCTTTTTCGGTGGATACAGATGGGTTTGTATCATGGGAAACAGAATTAGACCACAACGTCTGAACAACTTTTTTTGAAAAAATCCCTAAGCCGCGCCGTCACAATTTCAGCAAAAATCTGACATTCTGCAATTCACTGAGAAATGGTGCCGAACTTTTGCAAACGATGCCCTGAAAGCTTTTTCGGTCGAAACAGATCGGTTTTTATCATGGGAAACAGATTTAGCCCTCGATGTCTGAACACCTTTTTTTGAAAAAATCCCTAAGCCGCGCGGTCACAATTTCAGCAAAAATCTGACATTCTGCAATACACTCAGAAATGGTGCCAAACTGTTACAAACGATCGACTGAAAGCTTTTTCAGTGGAAACACATGGGTGTTTATCATGGGAAACAGAATTCGCCCTCGATGTCTGAACACCTTATTTTGAAAAAATCCCTAAGCCGCGCGGTCACAATTTCAGCAAAAATCTGACATTTTGCAATTCACTCAGAAATGGTGCCGAACTTTTGCAAACGATCGACTGAAAGCTTTTTCGGTGAAAACAGATGGTTTTTTATCATGGGAAACAGAATTAGCCCTCGATGTCTGAACACCTTTTTTTCAAAAAAATCCTTAAGCCGCGCGGTCACAAATTCAGCAAAAATCTGACATTCTGCAATTCACTCAGAAATGGTGCCAAACTGTTGCAAACGATCGACTGAAAGCTTTTTCGTTGGAAACAGATGGGTTTTTATCATACGAAACAGAATTGGACCACAACGTCTGAACCACTTTTTTTTGAAAAAATCCCTAAGCCGCGCGGTCACAATTTCAGCAAAAATCTGACATTCTGCAATTCACTCAGAAATGGTGCTGAACTGTTGCAAACGATCGACTGAAAGCTTTTTCGGTGGAAACAGATGGGTTTGTATCATGGGAAACAGAATTAGCCCTCGATGTCTGAAGAACTTTTTTTGGAAAAATCCCTAAGCCGCACGGTCACAATGTCAGCAAAAATCTGACGTTTTGCAATTCACTCAGAAATGGTGCCAAACTTTTGCAAACGATCCCCTGAAAGCTTTTTCGGTGAAAACAGATGGGTTTTTATCATGGGAAACAGATTTAGCCCTCGATGTCTGAACACCTTTTTTTGAAAAAATCCCTAAGCCGCGCGGTCACAATTTCAGCAAACATCTGACATTCTGCAATTCACTCAGAAATGGTGCCAAACTGTTGCAAACGATCCCCTGAAAGCTTTTTCGGTGGAAACAGATGGGTTTTTATCATGGGAAAGAGAATTAGCCCTCGATGTCTGAGCACCTTTTTTTGAAAAAATCCCTAAGCCGCGCGGTCACAATTTCAGCAAAAATCTGAGGTTCTGCAATTCACTCAGAAATGGTGCCGAACTTTTGCAAACGATCCCCTGAAAGCTTTTTCGGTGGAAACAGATGGGTTTGTATCATGGGAAACAGAATTAGACGACAACGTCTGAACAACTTTTTTTGAGAAAATCCCTAAGCCGCGCGGTCACAATTTCAGCAAAAATCTGACATTCTGCAATTCACTCAGAAATGGTGCCAAACTGTTGCAAACGATCCCCTGAAAGCTTTTTCGGTGGAAACAGATGGGTTTGTATCACGGGAAAGAGAATTAGCCCTCGATGTCTGAACACCTTTTTTTGAAAAAATCCCTAAGCCGCGCGGTCACAATTTCAGCAAAAATCTGACGTTCTGCAATTCACTTAGAAATGGTGCCAAACTGTTGCAAACGATCGACTGAAAGCTTTTTCGGTGGAAACAGATGGGTGTTTATCATGGGAAACAGAATTCGCCCTCGATGTCTGAACACCTTTTTTTGAAAAAATCCCTAAGCCGCGCGGTCACAATTTCAGCAAAAATCTGACATTTTGCAATTCAATCAGAAATGGTGCCGAACTTTTGCAAACGATCGACTGAAAGCTTTTTCGATGGAAACAGATGGGTTTGTATCATGGGAAACAGAATTAGCCCGCGATGTCTGAACACCTTTTTTTGAAAAAATCCCTAAGCTGCGCGGTCACAATTTCAGCAAAAATCTGACGTTCTGCAATTCACTGAGAAATGGTGCCGAACTTTTGCAAACGATCGACTGAAAGCTTTTTCGGTGGAAACAGATGGGTTTGTATCATGGGAAACAGAATTAGCCCTCGATGTCTGAACACCTTTTTTTTCAAAAAAAATTCTAAGCCGCGCGATCACAATTTCAGCAAAAATCTGACATTCTGCAATTCACTCAGAAATGGTGCCAAACTGTTGCAAACGATCGACTGAAAGCTTTTTCGGTGGAAACAGATGGGTTTTTATCATGGGAAACCGAATTAGCCCTCGATGTCTGAACACCTTTTATTGAAAAAATCCCTAAGCCGAGTGGTCACAATTTCAGCAAAAATCTGACGTTCTGCAATTCACTCAGAAATGGTGCCAAACTGTTGCAAACGATCCCCTGAAAGCTTTTTCGGTGGAAACAGATGGGTTTGTATCATGGGAATGAGAATTACCCCTCGACGTCTGAACAACTTTTTTTCAAAAAAATCCTTAAGTCGCGCAGTCACAATTTCAGCAAAAATCTGACATTCTGCATTTCACTCAGATATGGTGCCAAACTGTTGCAAACGATCCCCTGAAAGCTTTTTCGGTGGAAACAGATTCGTTTGTATCACGGGAAAGAGAATTAGCCCTCGATGTCTGAACACCTTTTTTTCAAAAAAATCCTTAAGTCGCGCAGTCACAATTTCAGCAAAAATCTGACATTCTGCAATTCACTCAGAAATGGTGCCAAACTGTTGCAAACGATCCCCTGAAAGCTTTTTCGGTGCAAACAGATGGGTTTTTATCATGGGAAACAGAATTAGCCCTCGATGTCTGAAGAAATTTTTTTGGAAAAATCCCTAAGCCGCGCGTTCACAATTTCAGCAAAAATCTGACGTTTTGCAATTCACTCAGAAATGGTGCCAAACTTTTGCAAATGATCCCCTGAAAGCTTTTTCGGTGAAAACAGATGGGTTTGTATCATGGGAAACAGAATTAGCTCTCGACATCTGAACAACTTTTTTTGAAAAAATCCCTAAGCCGCGTGGTCACAATTTCAGCAAAAATCTGACGTTCTGCAATTCACTCAGAAATGGTTCCAAACTGTTGCAAACGATCCCCTGAAAGCTTTTTTGGTGGAAACAGATGGGTTTGTATCATGGGAAACAGAATTAGCCCTCGATGTCTGAACACCTTTTTTTGAAAAAAATCCCTAAGCCGCGCAGTCACAATTTCAGCAAAAATCTGACATTCTGCAATTCACTCAGAAATGGTGCCAATCTGTTGCAAACGATCGACTGAAAGCTTTTTCGGTGGAAACAGATGGGTTTGTATCATGGGAAACAGAATTAGCTGTCGACATTTGAACACCTTTTTTTGAAAAAAACCCTAAGCCGCGCGGTCACAATTTCAGCAAAAATCTGACATTCTGCAATTCACTCAGAAATGGTGCCAAACTGTTGCAAACGATCGACTGAAAGCTTTTTTGGTGGAAATAGATGGGTTTTTATCATGGGAAACAAAATTAGCCCTCGACGTCTAAGCAACTTTTTTTGAAAAAATCCCCAAGCCGCGCGGTCACAATTTCAGCAAAAATCTGACGTTCTGCAATTCACTCAGAAATGGTGCCGAACTTTTGCAAACGATCGACTGAAAGCTTTTTCGGTGGAAACAGATGGGTTTTTATCATGGGAAACAGAATTCGCCCTCGATGTCTGAACACCTTTTTTGGAAAAAATCCCTAAGCCGCGCGGTCACAATTTCAGCAAAAATCTGACGTTGTGCAATTCACTCAGAAATGGGGCCAAACTGTTGCAATCGATCGACTGAAAGCTTTTTTGGTGGAAATAGATGGGTTTTTATCGTGGGAAACAACATTAGCCCTCGATGTCTGAGCAACTTTTTTTGAAAAAATCCCCAAGCCGCGCGCGCGGTCACAATTTCAGCAAAAATCTGACATTCTGCAATTCACTCAGAAATGGTGCCAAACTGTGGCAAACGATCGACTGAAAGCTTTTTCGGTGGAAACAGATGGGTTTTTATCATGGGAAACAGAATTAGCCCTCGATGTCTGAACACCTTTTTTTGAAAAAATCCCTAAGCCGCGCGGTCACAATTTCAGCAAAAATCTGACATTCTGCAATTCACTCAGAAATGGTGCCAAACTGTTGCAAACGATCGACTGAAAGCTTTTTTGGTGGAAATAGATGGGTTTTTATCATGGGAAACAAAATTAGCCCTCGACGTCTGAGCAACTTTTTTTGAAAAAATCCCCAAGCCGCGCGGTCACAATTTCAGCAAAAATCTGACGTTCTGCAATTCACTCAGAAATGGTGCCGAACTTTTGCAAACGATCGACTGAAAGCTTTTTCGGTGGAAACAGATGGGTTTTTATCATAGGAAACAGAATTAGCCCACAACGTCTGAACACCTTTTTTTGAAAAAATCCCTAAGCCGCGCGGTCACAATTTCAGCAAAAATCTGACGTTGTGCAATTCACTCAGAAATGGGGCCAAACTGTTGCAAACGATCGACTGAAAGCTTTTTTGGGGGAAATAGATGGGTTTTTATCATGGGAATCAAAATTAGCCCTCGACGTCTGAGCAACTTTTTTTGAAAAAATCCCCAAGCCGCGCGGTCACAATTTCAGCAAAAATCTGACATTCTGCAATTCACTCAGAAATGGTGCCAAACTGTTGCAAACGATCGACTGAAAGCTTTTTCGGTGGAAACAGATGGGTTTTTATCATAGGAAACAGAATTAGCCCACAACGTCTGAACCACTTTTTTTGAAAAAATCCCTAAGCCGCGCGGTCACAATTTCAGCAAAAATCTGACATTCTGCAATTCACTCAGAAATGGTGCCAAACTGTTGCAAACGATCGACTGAAAGCTTTTTCGGTGGAAACAGATGGGTTTTTATCATGGGAAACAGAATTAGCCCTCGACGTCTGAAGCACTTTTTTTAAAAAATCCCTAAGCCGCGCGGTCACAATTTCAGCAAAAATCTGACGTTCTGCAATTCACTCAGAAATGGTGCCAAACTGTTGCAAACGATCGACTGAAAGCTTTTTCGGTGGAAACAGATGGGTTTTTATCATAGGAAACAGAATTAGCCCTCGATGTCTGAACACCTTTTTTTGAAAAAATCCCTAAGCCGCACGGTCACAATTTCAGCAAAAATCTGACGTTGTGCAATTCACTCAGAAATGGGGCCAAACTGTTGCAAACGATCGACTGAAAGCATTTTTGGTGGAAATAGATGGGTTTTTATCGTGGGAAACAAAATTCGCCCTCGACGTCTGAACACCTTTTTTGGAAAAAATCCCTAAGCCGCGCGATCACAATTTCAGCAAAAATCTGACGTTGTGCAATTCACTCAGAAATGGGGCCAAACTATTGCAAACGATCGACTGAAAGCTTTTTCGGTGGAAACAGATGGGTTTTTATCATGGGAAACAAAATTAGCCCTCGACGTCTGAGCAACTTTTTTTTGAAAAAATCCCCAAGCCACGCGGTCACAATTTCAGCAAAAATCTGACATTCTGCAATTCACTCAGAAATGGAGCCAAACTGTTGCAAACGATCGACTGAAAGCTTTTTCGGTGGAAACAGATGGGTTTTTATCATGGGAAACAGCATTCGCCCTCGATGTCTGAACACCTTTTTTGGAAAAAATCCCCAAGCCACGCGGTCACAATTTCAGCAAAAATCTGACATTCTGCAATTCACTCAGAAATGGTGCCAAACTGTTGCAAACGATCGACTGAAAGCTTTTTCGGTGGAAACAGATGGGTTTTTATCATGGGAAACAGCATTCGCCCTCGATGTCTGAACACCTTTTTTGGAAAAAATCCCTAAGCCGCGCGGTCACAATTTCAGCAAAAATCTGACGTTGTGCAATTCACTCAGAAATGGGGCCAAACTGTTGCAATCGATCGACTGAAAGCTTTTTTGGTGGAAATAGATGGGTTTTTATCGTGGGAAACAACATTAGCCCTCGACGTCTGAGCAACTTTTTTTGAAAAAATCCCCAAGCCGCGCGGTCTCAATTTCAGCAAAAATCTGACATTCTGCAATTCACTCAGAAATGGTGCCAAACTGTTGCAAACGATCGACTGAAAGCTTTTTCGGTGGAAACAGATGGGTTTTTATCATAGGAAACAGAATTAGCCCACAACGTCTGAACCACGTTTTTTGAATAAATCCCTAAGCCGCGCGGTCACAATTTCAGCAAAAATCTGACATTCTGCAATTCACTCAGAAATGGTGCCAAACTGTTGCAAACGATCGACTGAAAGCTTTTTTGGTGGAAATAGATGGGTTTTTATCATGGGAAACAAAATTAGCCCTCGACGTCTAAGCAACTTTTTTTGAAAAAATCCCCAAGCTGCACGGTCACAATTTCAGCAAAAATCTGACGTTCTGCAATTCACTCAGAAATGGTGCCGAACTTTTGCAAACGATCGACTGAAAGCTTTTTCGGTGGAAACAGATGGGTTTTTATCATGGGAAACAGAATTCGCCCTTGACGTCTGAACACCTTTTTTGGAAAAAATCCCTAAGCCGCGCGGTCACAATTTCAGCAAAAATCTGACGTTGTGCAATTCACTCAGAAATGGGGCCAAACTGTTGCAATCGATCGACTGAAAGCTTTTTTGGTGGAAATAGATGGGTTTTTATCGTGGGAAACAACATTAGCCCTCGACGTCTGAGCAACTTTTTTTGAAAAAATCCCCAAGCCGCGCGGTCACAATTTCAGCAAAAATCTGACATTCTGCAATTCACTCAGAAATGGTGCCAAACTGTGGGAAACGATCGACTGAAAGCTTTTTTGGTGGAAACAGATGGGTTTTTATCATGGGAAACAGAATTAGCCCTCGATGTCTGAACACCTTTTTTTGAAAAAATCCCTAAGCCGCGCGGTCACAATTTCAGCAAAAATCTGACATTCTGCAATTCACTCAGAAATGGTGCCAAACTGTTGCAAACGATCGACTGAAAGCTTTTTTGGTGGAAATAGATGGGTTTTTATCATGGGAAACAAAATTAGCCCTCGACGTCTGAGCAACTTTTTTTGAAAAAATCCCCAAGCCGCGCGGTCACAATTTCAGCAAAAATCTGACATTCTGCAATTCACTCAGAAATGGTGCCAAACTGTGGGAAACGATCGACTGAAAGCTTTTTTGGGGGAAATAGATGGGTTTTTATCATGGGAAACAAAATTAGCCCTCGACGTCTGAGCAACTTTTTTTGAAGAAATCCCCAAGCCGCGCGGTCACAATTTCAGCAAAAATCTGACATTCTGCAATTCACTCAGAAATGGTGCCAAACTGTTGCAAACGATCGACTGAAAGCTTTTTCGGTGGAAACAGATGGGTTTTTATCATAGGAGACAGAATTAGCCCACAACGTCTGAACCACTTTTTTTGAAAAAATCCCTAAGCCGCGCGGTCACAATTTCAGCAAAAATCTGACATTCTGCAATTCACTCAGAAATGGTGCCAAACTGTTGCAAACGATCGACTGAAAGCTTTTTCGGTGGAAACAGATGGGTTTTTATCATGGGAAACAGAATTAGCCCTCGACGTCTGAACCACTTTTTTTGAAAAAATCCCTAAGCCGCGCGGTCACAATTTCAGCAAAAATCTGACGTTCTGCAATTCACTCAGAAATGGTGCCAAACTGTTGCAAACGATCGACTGAAAGCTTTTTCGGTGGAAACAGATGGGTTTTTATCATGGGAAACAGAATTAGCCCTCGATGTCTGAACCACTTTTTTTGAAAAAATCCCTAAGCCGCGCGGTCACAATTTCAGCAAAAATCTGACATTCTGCAATTCACTCAGAAATGGTGCCAATCTGTTGCAAACGATCGACTGAAAGCTTTTTCGGTGGAAACAGATGGGTTTGTATCATGGGAAACAGAATTAGCTGTCGACATTTGAACACCTTTTTTTGAAAATAACCCTAAGCCGCGCGGTCACAATTTCAGCAAAAATCTGACATTCTGCAATTCACTCAGAAATGGTGCCAAACTGTTGCAAACGATCGACTGAAAGCTTTTTTGGTGGAAATAGATGGGTTTTTATCATGGGAAACAAAATTAGCCCTCGACGTCTAAGCAACTTTTTTTGAAAAAATCCCCAAGCCGCGCGGTCACAATTTCAGCAAAAATCTGACGTTCTGCAATTCACTCAGAAATGGTGCCGAACTTTTGCAAACGATCGACTGAAACTTTTTCGGTGGAAACAGATGGGTTTTTATCATGGGAAACAGAATTCGCCCTCGATGTCTGAACACCTTTTTTGGAAAAAATCCCTAAGCCGCGCGGTCACAATTTCAGCAAAAATCTGACGTTGTGCAATTCACTCAGAAATGGGGCCAAACTGTTGCAATCGATCGACTGAAAGCTTTTTTGGTGGAAATAGATGGGTTTTTATCGTGGGAAACAACATTAGCCCTCGACGTCTGAGCAACTTTTTTTGAAAAAATCCCCAAGCCGCGCGCGCGGTCACAATTTCAGCAAAAATCTGACATTCTGCAATTCACTCAGAAATGGTGCCAAACTGTGGCAAACGATCGACTGAAAGCTTTTTCGGTGGAAACAGATGGGTTTTTATCATGGGAAACAGAATTAGCCCTCGATGTCTGAACACCTTTTTTTGAAAAAATCCTTAAGCCGCGCGGTCACAATTTCAGCAAAAATCTGACATTCTGCAATTCGCTCAGAAATGGTGCCAAACTGTTGCAAACGATCGACTGAAAGCTTTTTTGGTGGAAATAGATGGGTTTTTATCATGGGAAACAAAATTAGCCCTCGACGTCTGAGCAACTTTTTTTGAAAAAATCCCCAAGCCGCGCGGTCACAATTTCAGCAAAAATCTGACGTTCTGCAATTCACTCAGAAATGGTGCCGAACTTTTGCAAACGATCGACTGAAAGCTTTTTCGGTGGAAACAGATGGGTTTTTATCATAGGAAACAGAATTAGCCCACAACGTCTGAACACCTTTTTTTGAAAAAATCCCTAAGCCGCGCGGTCACAATTTCAGCAAAAATCTGACGTTGTGCAATTCACTCAGAAATGGGGCCAAACTGTTGCAAACGATCGACTGAAAGCTTTTTTGGGGGAAATAGATGGGTTTTTATCATGGGAATCAAAATTAGCCCTCGACGTCTGAGCAACTTTTTTTGAAAAAATCCCCAAGCCGCGCGGTCACAATTTCAGCAAAAATCTGACATTCTGCAATTCACTCAGAAATGGTGCCAAACTGTTGCAAACGATCGACTGAAAGCTTTTTCGGTGGAAACAGATGGGTTTTTATCATAGGAAACAGAATTAGCCCACAACGTCTGAACCACTTTTTTTGAAAAAATCCCTAAGCCGCGCGGTCACAATTTCAGCAAAAATCTGACATTCTGCAATTCACTCAGAAATGGTGCCAAACTGTTGCAAACGATCGACTGAAAGCTTTTTCGGTGGAAACAGATGGGTTTTTATCATGGGAAACAGAATTAGCCCTCGACGTCTGAAGCACTTTTTTTAAAAAATCCCTAAGCCGCGCGGTCACAATTTCAGCAAAAATCTGACGTTCTGCAATTCACTCAGAAATGGTGCCAAACTGTTGCAAACGATCGACTGAAAGCTTTTTCGGTGGAAACAGATGGGTTTTTATCATAGGAAACAGAATTAGCCCTCGATGTCTGAACACCTTTTTTTGAAAAAATCCCTAAGCCGCACGGTCAGAATTTCAGCAAAAATCTGACGTTGTGCAATTCACTCAGAAATGGGGCCAAACTGTTGCAAACGATCGACTGAAAGCATTTTTGGTGGAAATAGATGGGTTTTTATCGTGGGAAACAAAATTCGCCCTCGACGTCTGAACACCTTTTTTGGAAAAAATCCCTAAGCCGCGCGATCACAATTTCAGCAAAAATCTGACGTTGTGCAATTCACTCAGAAATGGGGCCAAACTATTGCAAACGATCGACTGAAAGCTTTTTCGGTGGAAACAGATGGGTTTTTATCATGGGAAACAAAATTAGCCCTCGACGTCTGAGCAACTTTTTTTTGAAAAAATCCCCAAGCCACGCGGTCACAATTTCAGCAAAAATCTGACATTCTGCAATTCACTCAGAAATGGAGCCAAACTGTTGCAAACGATCGACTGAAAGCTTTTTCGGTGGAAACAGATGGGTTTTTATCATGGGAAACAGCATTCGCCCTCGATGTCTGAACACCTTTTTTGGAAAAAATCCCCAAGCCACGCGGTCACAATTTCAGCAAAAATCTGACATTCTGCAATTCACTCAGAAATGGTGCCAAACTGTTGCAAACGATCGACTGAAAGCTTTTTCGGTGGAAACAGATGGGTTTTTATCATGGGAAACAGCATTCGCCCTCGATGTCTGAACACCTTTTTTGGAAAAAATCCCTAAGCCGCGCGGTCACAATTTCAGCAAAAATCTGACGTTGTGCAATTCACTCAGAAATGGGGCCAAACTGTTGCAATCGATCGACTGAAAGCTTTTTTGGTGGAAATAGATGGGTTTTTATCGTGGGAAACAACATTAGCCCTCGACGTCTGAGCAACTTTTTTTGAAAAAATCCCCAAGCCGCGCGGTCTCAATTTCAGCAAAAATCTGACATTCTGCAATTCACTCAGAAATGGTGCCAAACTGTTGCAAACGATCGACTGAAAGCTTTTTCGGTGGAAACAGATGGGTTTTTATCATAGGAAACAGAATTAGCCCACAACGTCTGAACCACGTTTTTTGAAAAAATCCCTAAGCCGCGCGGTCACAATTTCAGCAAAAATCTGACATTCTGCAATTCACTCAGAAATGGTGCCAAACTGTTGCAAACGATCGACTGAAAGCTTTTTTGGTGGAAATAGATGGGTTTTTATCATGGGAAACAAAATTAGCCCTCGACGTCTAAGCAACTTTTTTTGAAAAAATCCCCAAGCTGCACGGTCACAATTTCAGCAAAAATCTGACGTTCTGCAATTCACTCAGAAATGGTGCCGAACTTTTGCAAACGATCGACTGAAAGCTTTTTCGGTGGAAACAGATGGGTTTTTATCATGGGAAACAGAATTCGCCCTTGACGTCTGAACACCTTTTTTGGAAAAAATCCCTAAGCCGCGCGGTCACAATTTCAGCAAAAATCTGACGTTGTGCAATTCACTCAGAAATGGGGCCAAACTGTTGCAATCGATCGACTGAAAGCTTTTTTGGTGGAAATAGATGGGTTTTTATCGTGGGAAACAACATTAGCCCTCGACGTCTGAGCAACTTTTTTTGAAAAAATCCCCAAGCCGCGCGGTCACAATTTCAGCAAAAATCTGACATTCTGCAATTCACTCAGAAATGGTGCCAAACTGTGGGAAACGATCGACTGAAAGCTTTTTTGGTGGAAACAGATGGGTTTTTATCATGGGAAACAGAATTAGCCCTCGATGTCTGAACACCTTTTTTTGAAAAAATCCCTAAGCCGCGCGGTCACAATTTCAGCAAAAATCTGACATTCTGCAATTCACTCAGAAATGGTGCCAAACTGTTGCAAACGATCGACTGAAAGCTTTTTTGGTGGAAATAGATGGGTTTTTATCATGGGAAACAAAATTAGCCCTCGACGTCTGAGCAACTTTTTTTGAAAAAATCCCCAAGCCGCGCGGTCACAATTTCAGCAAAAATCTGACATTCTGCAATTCACTCAGAAATGGTGCCGAACTTTTGCAAACGATCGACTGAAAGCTTTTTCGGTGGAAACAGATGGGTTTTTATCATAGGAAACAGAATTAGCCCACAACGTCTGAACCACTTTTTTTGAAAAAATCCCTAAGCCGCGCGGTCACAATTTCAGCAAAAATCTGACGTTGTGCAATTCACTCAGAAATGGGGCCAAACTGTTGCAAACGATCGACTGAAAGCTTTTTTGGGGGAAATAGATGGGTTTTTATCATGGGAAACAAAATTAGCCCTCGACGTCTGAGCAACTTTTTTTGAAGAAATCCCCAAGCCGCGCGGTCACAATTTCAGCAAAAATCTGACATTCTGCAATTCACTCAGAAATGGTGCCAAACTGTTGCAAACGATCGACTGAAAGCTTTTTCGGTGGAAACAGATGGGTTTTTATCATAGGAGACAGAATTAGCCCACAACGTCTGAACCACTTTTTTTGAAAAAATCCCTAAGCCGCGCGGTCACAATTTCAGCAAAAATCTGACATTCTGCAATTCACTCAGAAATGGTGCCAAACTGTTGCAAACGATCGACTGAAAGCTTTTTCGGTGGAAACAGATGGGTTTTTATCATGGGAAACAGAATTAGCCCTCGACGTCTGAACCACTTTTTTTGAAAAAATCCCTAAGCCGCGCGGTCACAATTTCAGCAAAAATCTGACGTTCTGCAATTCACTCAGAAATGGTGCCAAACTGTTGCAAACGATCGACTGAAAGCTTTTTCGGTGGAAACAGATGGGTTTTTATCATAGGAAACAGAATTAGCCCTCGATGTCTGAACACCTTTTTTTGAAAAAATCCCTAAGCCGCACGGTCACAATTTCAGCAAAAATCTGACGTTGTGCAATTCACTCAGAAATGGGGCCAAACTGTTGCAAACGATCGACTGAAAGCATTTTTGGTGGAAATAGATGGGTTTTTATCGTGGGAAACAAAATTCGCCCTCGACGTCTGAACACCTTTTTTGGAAAAAATCCCTAAGCCGCGCGATCACAATTTCAGCAAAAATCTGACGTTGTGCAATTCACTCAGAAATGGGGCCAAACTATTGCAAACGATCGACTGAAAGCTTTTTCGGTGGAAACAGATGGGTTTTTATCATGGGAAACAAAATTAGCCCTCGACGTCTGAGCAACTTTTTTTTGAAAAAATCCCCAAGCCACGCGGTCACAATTTCAGCAAAAATCTGACATTCTGCAATTCACTCAGAAATGGTGCCAAACTGTTGCAAACGATCGACTGAAAGCTTTTTCGGTGGAAACAGATGGGTTTTTATCATGGGAAACAGCATTCGCCCTCGATGTCTGAACACCTTTTTTGGAAAAAATCCCCAAGCCACGCGGTCACAATTTCAGCAAAAATCTGACATTCTGCAATTCACTCAGAAATGGTGCCAAACTGTTGCAAACGATCGACTGAAAGCTTTTTCGGTGGAAACAGATGGGTTTTTATCATGGGAAACAGCATTCGCCCTCGATGTCTGAACACCTTTTTTGGAAAAAATCCCTAAGCCGCGCGGTCACAATTTCAGCAAAAATCTGACGTTGTGCAATTCACTCAGAAATGGGGCCAAACTGTTGCAATCGATCGACTGAAAGCTTTTTTGGTGGAAATAGATGGGTTTTTATCGTGGGAAACAACATTAGCCCTCGACGTCTGAGCAACTTTTTTTGAAAAAATCCCCAAGCCGCGCGGTCTCAATTTCAGCAAAAATCTGACATTCTGCAATTCACTCAGAAATGGTGCCAAACTGTTGCAAACGATCGACTGAAAGCTTTTTTGGTGGAAATAGATGGGTTTTTATCATGGGAAACAAAATTAGCCCTCGACGTCTAAGCAACTTTTTTTGAAAAAATCCCCAAGCCGCACGGTCACAATTTCAGCAAAAATCTGACGTTCTGCAATTCACTCAGAAATGGTGCCGAACTTTTGCAAACGATCGACTGAAAGCTTTTTCGGTGGAAACAGATGGGTTTTTATCATGGGAAACATAATTCGCCCTCGATGTCTGAACACCTTTTTTGGAAAAAATCCCTAAGCCGCGCGGTCACAATTTCAGCAAAAATCTGACGTTGTGCAATTCACTCAGAAATGGGGCCAAACTGTTGCAATCGATCGACTGAAAGCTTTTTTGGTGGAAATAGATGGGTTTTTATCATGGGAAACAGAATTAGCCCTCGACGTCTGAACCACTTTTTTTGAAAAAATCCCTAAGCCGCGCGGTCACAATTTCAGCAAAAATCTGACGTTCTGCAATTCACTCAGAAATGGTGCCAAACTGTTGCAAACGATCGACTGAAAGCTTTTTCGGTGGAAACAGATGGGTTTTTATCATAGGAAACAGAATTAGCCCTCGATGTCTGAACACCTTTTTTTGAAAAAATCCCTAAGCCGCGCGGTCACAATTTCAGCAAAAATCTGACGTTGTGCAATTCACTCAGAAATGGGGCCAAACTGTTGCAAACGATCGACTGAAAGCTTTTTTGGTGGAAATAGATGGTTTTTTATCATGGGAAACAAAATTCGCCCTCGACGTCTGAACACCTTTTTTGGAAAAAATCCCTAAGCCGCGCGATCACAATTTCAGCAAAAATCTGACGTTGTGCAATTCACTCAGAAATGGTGCCAAACTGTTGCAAACGATCGACTGAAAGCTTTTTCGGTGGAAACAGATGGGTTTTTATCATGGGAAACAAAATAAGCCCTCGATGTCTGAGCAACTTTTTTTGAAAAAATCCCCAAGCCACGCGGTCACAATTTCAGCAAAAATCTGACATTCTGCAATTCACTCAGAAATGGTGCCAAACTGTTGCAAACGATCGACTGAAAGCTTTTTCGGTGGAAACAGATGGGTTTTTATCATGGGAAACAGCATTCGCCCTCGATGTCTGAACACCTTTTTTGGAAAAAATCCCTAAGCCGCGCGGTCACAATTTCAGCAAAAATCTGACGTTGTGCAATTCACTCAGAAATGGGGCCAAACTGTTGCAATCGATCGACTGAAAGCTTTTTTGGTGGAAATAGATGGGTTTTTATCGTGGGAAACAACATTAGCCCTCGACGTCTGAGCAACTTTTTTTGAAAAAATCCCCAAGCCGCGCGGTCACAATTTCAGCAAAAATCTGACATTCTGCAATTCACTCAGAAATGGTGCCAAACTGTTGCAAACGATCGACTGAAAGCTTTTTTGGTGGAAATAGATGGGTTTTTATCATGGGAAAGCAAATTAGCCCTCGATGTCTGAACACCTTTTTTTGAAAAAATCCCTAAGCCGCGCGGTCACAATTTCAGCAAAAATCTGACGTTCTGCAATTCACTCAGAAATGGTGCCGAACTTTTGGAAACGATCCCCTGAAAGCTTTTTCGGTGGAAACAGATTGGTTTTTATCATGGGAAACAGAATTAGCCCACAACGCTTGAACAACTTTTTTTGAAAAAATCCCTAAGCCGCGCGGTCACAATTTCAGCGAAAAACTGACGTTCTGCAATTCACTCAGAAATGGTGCCAAACTGTTGCAAACGATCGACTGAAAGCTTTTTCGGTGGAAACAGATGGGTTTTTATCATGGGAAACAGCATTCGCCCTCGACGTCTGAACCACTTTTTTTGAAAAAATCCCTAAGCCGCGCGGTCACAATTTCAGCAAAAATCTGACGTTCTGCAATTCACTCAGAAATGGTGCCAAACTGTTGCAAACGATCGACTGAAAGCTTTTTCGGTGGAAACAGATGGGTTTTTATCATAGGAAACAGAATTAGCCCTCGATGTCTGAACACCTTTTTTTGAAAAAATCCCTAAGCCGCACGGTCACAATTTCAGCAAAAATCTGACGTTGTGCAATTCACTCAGAAATGGGGCCAAACTGTTGCAAACGATCGACTGAAAGCTTTTTTGGTGGAAATAGATGGTTTTTTATCATGGGAAACAAAATTCGCCCTCGACGTCTGAACACCTTTTTTGGAAAAAATCCCTAAGCCGCGCGGTCACAATTTCAGCAAAAATCTGACGTTGTGCAATTCACTCAGAAATGGGGCCAAACTGTTGCAAACGATCGACTGAAAGCTTTTTTGGTGGAAACAGATGGGTTTTTATCATGGGAAACAGCATTCGCCCTCGATGTCTGAGCAACTTTTTTTGAAAAAATCCCCAAGCCACGCGGTCACAATTTCAGCAAAAATCTGACATTCTGCAATTCACTCAGAAATGGTGCCAAACTGTTGCAAACGATCGACTGAAAGCTTTTTCGGTGGAAACAGATGGGTTTTTATCATGGGAAACAGCATTCGCCCTCGATGTCTGAACACCTTTTTTGGAAAAAATCCCTAAGCCGCGCGGTCACAATTTCAGCAAAAATCTGACGTTGTGCAATTCACTCAGAAATGGGGCCAAACTGTTGCAATCGATCGACTGAAAGCTTTTTTGGTGGAAATAGATGGGTTTTTATCGTGGGAAACAACATTAGCCCTCGACGTCTGAGCAACTTTTTTTGAAAAAATCCCCAAGCCGCGCGGTCACAATTTCAGCAAAAATCTGAGATTCTGCAATTCACTCAGAAATGGTGCCAAACTGTTGCAAACGATCGACTGAAAGCTTTTTCGGTGGAAACAGTTTGGTTTTTATCATGGGAAACAGAATTAGCCCACAACGTTTGAACAACTTTTTTTGAAAAAATCCCTAAGCCGCGCGGTCACAATTTCAGCAAAAAACTGACGTTCTGCAATTCACTCAGAAATGTTGACAAACTGTTGCAAACGATCCCCTGAAAGCTTTTTCGGTGGAAACAGATGGGTTTTTATCATGGGAAACAGAATTAGCCCACAACATCTGAACTCCTTTTTTTGAAAAAATCCCTAAGCCGCGCGGTCACAATTTCAGCAAAAATCTGACGTTCTGCAATTCACTCAGAAATGGTGCCAAACTGTAGCAAACGATCCCCTGAAAGCTTTTTCGGTGAAAACAGATGGGTTTTTATCATGGGAAACAGAATTAGCCCACAACGTTTGAACAACTTTTTTTGAAAAAATCCCTAAGCCGCGCGGTCACAATTTCAGCAAAAATCTGACATTCTGCAATTCACTCAGAAATGGTGCCAAACTGTTGCAAACGATCGACTGAAAGCTTTTTCGGTGGAAATAGATGGGTTTTTATCATGGGAAACAAAATTAGCTCTCGATGTCTGAACACCTTCTTTTGAAAAAATCCCTAAGCCGCGCGGTCACAATTTCAGCAAAAATTTGACATTCTGCAATTCACTCAGAAATGGTGCCAAACTGTTGCAAACGATCGACTGAAAGCTTTTTTGGTGGAAATAGATGGGTTTTTATCATGGGAAACAAAATTAGCCCTCGACGTCTGAGCAACTTTTTTTGAAAAAATCCCCAAGCCGCGCGGTCACAATTTCAGCAAAAATCTGACGTTCTGCAATTCACTCAGAAATGGTGCCGAACTTTTGCAAACGATCGACTGAAAGCTTTTTCGGTGGAAACAGATGGGTTTTTATCATAGGAAACAGAATTAGCCCACAACGTCTGAACCACTTTTTTTGAAAAAATCCCTAAGCCGCGCGGTCACAATTTCAGCAAAAATCTGACGTTGTGCAGTTCACTCAGAAATGGGGCCAAACTGTTGCAAACGATCGACTGAAAGCTTTTTTGGGGGAAATAGATGGGTTTTTATCATGGGAAACAAAATTAGCCCTCGACGTCTGAGCAACTTTTTTTGAAAAAATCCCCAAGCCGCGCGGTCACAATTTCAGCAAAAATCTGACATTCTGCAATTCACTCAGAAATGGTGCCAAACTGTTGCAAACGATCGACTGAAAGCTTTTTCGGTGGAAACAGATGGGTTTTTATCATAGGAAACAGAATTAGCCCACAACGTCTGAACCACTTTTTTTGAAAAAATCCCTAAGGCGCTCGGTCACAATTTCAGCAAAAATCTGACATTCTGCAATTCACTCAGAAATGGTGCCAAACTGTTGCAAACGATCGACTGAAAGCTTTTTCGGTGGAAACAGATGGGTTTTTATCATGGGAAACAGAATTAGCCCTCGACGTCTGAACCACTTTTTTTGAAAAAATCCCTAAGCCGCGCGGTCACAATTTCAGCAAAAATCTGACGTTCTGCAATTCACTCAGAAATGGTGCCAAACTGTTGCAAACTATCGACTGAAAGCTTTTTCGGTGGAAACAGATGGGTTTTTATCATAGGAAACAGAATTAGCCCTCGATGTCTGAACACCTTTTTTTGAAAAAATCCCTAAGCCGCACGGTCACAATTTCAGCAAAAATCTGACGTTGTGCAATTCACTCAGAAATGGGGCCAAACTGTTGCAAACGATCGACTGAAAGCTTTTTTGGTGGAAATAGATGGTTTTTTATCATGGGAAACAAAATTCGCCCTCGACGTCTGAACACCTTTTTTGGAAAAAATCCCTAAGCCGCGCGGTCACAATTTCAGCAAAAATCTGACTTTGTGCAATTCACTCAGAAATGGGGCCAAACTGTTGCAATCGATCGACTGAAAGCTTTCTTGGTGGAAATAGATGGGTTTTTATCGTGGGAAACAAAATTCGCCCTCGACGTCTGAACACCTTTTTTGGAAAAAATCCCGAAGCCGCGCGATCACAATTTCAGCAAAAATCTGACGTTGTGCAATTCACTCAGAAATGGGGCCAAACTGTTGCAAACGATCGACTGAAAGCTTTTTCGGTGGAAACAGATGGGTTTTTATCATGGGAAACAAAATAAGCCCTCGATGTCTGAGCAACTTTTTTTGAAAAAATCCCCAAGCCACGCGGTCACAATTTCAGCAAAAATCTGACATTCTGCAATTCACTCAGAAATGGTGCCAAACTGTTGCAAACGATCGACTGAAAGCTTTTTCGGTGGAAACAGATGGGTTTTTATCATGGGAAACAGCATTCGCCCTCGATGTCTGAACACCTTTTTTGGAAAAAATCCCTAAGCCGCGCGGTCACAATTTCAGCAAAAATCTGACGTTGTGCAATTCACTCAGAAATGGGGCCAAACTGTTGCAATCGATCGACTGAAAGCTTTTTTGGTGGAAATAGATGGGTTTTTATCGTGGGAAACAACATTAGCCCTCGACGTCTGAGCAACTTTTTTTGAAAAAATCCCCTAGCCGCGCGGTCACAATTTCAGCAAAAATCTGACATTCTGCAATTCACTCAGAAATGGTGCCAAACTGTTGCAAACGATCGACTGAAAGCTTTTTTGGTGGAAATAGATGGGTTTTTATCATGGGAAAGCAAATTAGCCCTCGATGTCTGAACACCTTTTTTTGAAAAAATCCCTAAGCCGCGCGGTCACAATTTCAGCAAAAATCTGACGTTGTGCAATTCACTCAGAAATGGGGCCAAACTGTTGCAATCGATCGACTGAAAGCTTTTTTGGTGGAAATAGATGGGTTTTTATCGTGGGAAACAACATTAGCCCTCGACGTCTGAGCAACTTTTTTTGAAAAAATCCCCAAGCCGCGCGGTCACAATTTCAGCAAAAATCTGACATTCTGCAATTCACTCAGAAATGGTGCCAAACTGTTGCAAACGATCGACTGAAAGCTTTTTTGGTGGAAATAGATGGGTTTTTATCATGGGAAAGCAAATTAGCCCTCGATGTCTGAACACCTTTTTTTGAAAAAATCCCTAAGCCGCGCGGTCACAATTTCAGCAAAAATCTGACGTTCTGCAATTCACTCAGAAATGGTGCCGAACTTTTGGAAACGATCCCCTGAAAGCTTTTTCGGTGGAAACAGATTGGTTTTTATCATGGGAAACAGAATTAGCCCACAACGTTTGAACAACTTTTTTTGAAAAAATCCCTAAGCCGCGCGGTCACAATTTCAGCAAAAAACTGACGTTCTGCAATTCACTCAGAAATGGTGTCAAACTGTTGCAAACGATGGACTGAAAGCTTTTTCCGTGGAAACAGATGGGTTTTTATCATGGGAAACAGCATTCGCCCTCGACGTCTGAACCACTTTTTTTGAAAAAATCCCTAAGCCGCGCGGTCACAATTTCAGCAAAAATCTGACGTTCTGCAATTCACTCAGAAATGGTGCCAAACTGTTGCAAACGATCGACTGAAAGCTTTTTCGGTGGAAACAGATGGGTTTTTATCATAGGAAACAGAATTAGCCCTCGATGTCTGAACACCTTTTTTTGAAAAAATCCCTAAGCCGCACGGTCACAATTTCAGCAAAAATCTGACGTTGTGCAATTCACTCAGAAATGGGGCCAAACTGTTGCAAACGATCGACTGAAAGCTTTTTTGGTGGAAATAGATGGTTTTTTATCATGGGAAACAAAATTCGCCCTCGACGTCTGAACACCTTTTTTGGAAAAAATCCCTAAGCCGCGCGGTCACAATTTCCGCAAAAATCTGACGTTGTGCAATTCACTCAGAAATGGGGCCAAACTGTTGCAATCGATCGACTGAAAGCTTTTTTGGTGGAAATAGATGGGTTTTTATCGTGGGAAACAAAATTCGCCCTCGACGTCTGAACACCTTTTTTGGAAAAAATCCCTAAGCCGCGCGATCACAATTTCAGCAAAAATCTGACGTTATGCAATTCACTCAGAAATGGTGCCAAACTGTTGCAAACGATCGACTGAAAGCTTTTTCGGTGGAAACAGATGGGTTTTTATCATGGGAAACAAAATAAGCCCTCGATGTCTGAGCAACTTTTTTTGAAAAAATCCCCAAGCCACGCGGTCACAATTTCAGCAAAAATCTGACATTCTGCAATTCACTCAGAAATGGTGCCAAACTGTTGCAAACGATCGACTGAAAGCTTTTTCGGTGGAAACAGATGGGTTTTTATCATGGGAAACAGCATTCGCCCTCGATGTCTGAACACCTTTTTTGGAAAAAATCCCTAAGCCGCGCGGTCACAATTTCAGCAAAAATCTGACGTTGTGCAATTCACTCAGAAATGGGGCCAAACTGTTGCAATCGATCGACTGAAAGCTTTTTTGGTGGAAATAGATGGGTTTTTATCGTGGGAAACAACATTAGCCCTCGACGTCTGAGCAACTTTTTTTGAAAAAATCCCCAAGCCGCGCGGTCACAATTTCAGCAAAAATCTGACATTCTGCAATTCACTCAGAAATGGTGCCAAACTGTTGCAAACGATCGACTGAAAGCTTTTTTGGTGGAAATAGATGGGTTTTTATCATGGGAAGGCAAATTAGCCCTCGATGTCTGAACACCTTTTTTTTGAAAAAATCCCTAAGCCGCGCGGTCACAATTTCAGTAAAAATCTGACGTTCTGCAATTCACTCAGAAATGGTGCCGAACTTTTGGAAACGATCCCCTGAAAGCTTTTTCGGTGGAAACAGATTGGTTTTTATCATGGGAAACAGAATTAGCCCACAACGTTTGAACAACTTTTTTTGAAAAAATCCCTAAGCCGCGCGGTCACAATTTCAGCAAAAAACTGACGTTCTGCAATTCACTCAGAAATGTTGACAAACTGTTGCAAACGATCCCCTGAAAGCTTTTTCGGTGGAAACAGATGGGTTTTTATCATGGGAAACAGAATTAGCCCACAACATCTGAACTCCTTTTTTTGAAAAAATCCCTAAGCCGCGCGGTCACAATTTCAGCAAAAATCTGACGTTCTGCAATTCACTCAGAAATGGTGCTGAACTGTTGCAAACGATCCCCTGAAAGCTTTTTCGGTGGAAACAGATGGGTTTTTATCATGGGAAACAAAATTAGCCCTCGATGTCTGAACACCTTTTTTTGAAAAAATCCCTAAGCCGCGCGGTCACAATTTCAGCAAAAATCTGACGTTGTGCAATTCACTCAGAAATGGGGCCAAACTGTTGCAATCGATCGACTGAAAGCTTTTTTGGTGGAAATAGATGGGTTTTTATCGTGGGAAACAACATTAGCCCTCGACGTCTGAGCAACTTTTTTTGAAAAAATCCCCAAGCCGCGCGGTCACAATTTCAGCAAAAATCTGACATTCTGCAATTCACTCAGAAATGGTGCCAAACTGTTGCAAACGATCGACTGAAAGCTTTTTTGGTGGAAATAGATGGGTTTTTATCATGGGAAAGCAAATTAGCCCTCGATGTCTGAACACCTTTTTTTGAAAAAAACCCTAAGCCGCGCGGTCACAATTTCAGCAAAAATCTGACGTTCTGCAATTCACTCAGAAATGGTGCCGAACTTTTGGAAACGATCCCCTGAAAGCTTTTTCGGTGGAAACAGATTGGTTTTTATCATGGGAAACAGAATTAGCCCACAACGTTTGAACAACTTTTTTTGAAAAAATCCCTAAGCCGCGCGGTCACAATTTCAGCAAAAAACTGACGTTGTGCAATTCACTCAGAAATGGTGCCAAACTGTTGCAAACGATCGACTGAAAGCCTTTTCGGTGGAAACAGATGGGTTTTTATCATGGGAAACAGCATTCGCCCTCGACGTCTGAACCACTTTTTTTGAAAAAATCCCTAAGCCGCGCGGTCACAATTTCAGCAAAAATCTGACGTTCTGCAATTCACTCAGAAATGGTGCCAAACTGTTGCAAACGATCGACTGAAAGCTTTTTCGGTGGAAACAGATGGGTTTTTATCATAGGAAACAGAATTAGCCCTCGATGTCTGAACACCTTTTTTTGAAAAAATCCCTAAGCCGCACGGTCACAATTTCAGCAAAAATCTGACGTTGTGCAATTCACTCAGAAATGGGGCCAAACTGTTGCAAACGATCGACTGAAAGCTTTTTTGGTGGAAATAGATGGTTTTTTATCATGGGAAACAAAATTCACCCTCGACGTCTGAACACCTTTTTTGGAAAAAATCCCTAAGCCGCGCGGTCACAATTTCCGCAAAAATCTGACGTTGTGCAATTCACTCAGAAATGGGGCCAAACTGTTGCAATCGATCGACTGAAAGCTTTTTTGGTGGAAATAGATGGGTTTTTATCGTGGGAAACAAAATTCGCCCTCGACGTCTGAACACCTTTTTTGGAAAAAATCCCTAAGCCGCGCGATCACAATTTCAGCAAAAATCTGACGTTATGCAATTCACTCAGAAATGGTGCCAAACTGTTGCAAACGATCGACTGAAAGCTTTTTCGGTGGAAACAGATGGGTTTTTATCATGGGAAACAAAATAAGCCCTCGATGTCTGAGCAACTTTTTTTGAAAAAATCCCCAAGCCACGCGGTCACAATTTCAGCAAAAATCTGACATTCTGCAATTCACTCAGAAATGGTGCCAAACTGTTGCAAACGATCGACTGAAAGCTTTTTCGGTGGAAACAGATGGGTTTTTATCATGGGAAACAGCATTCGCCCTCGATGTCTGAACACCTTTTTTGGAAAAAATCCCTAAGCCGCGCGGTCACAATTTCAGCAAAAATCTGACGTTGTGCAATTCACTCAGAAATGGGGCCAAACTGTTGCAATCGATCGACTGAAAGCTTTTTTGGTGGAAATAGATGGGTTTTTATCGTGGGAAACAACATTAGCCCTCGACGTCTGAGCAACTTTTTTTGAAAAAATCCCCAAGCCGCGCGGTCACAATTTCAGCAAAAATCTGACATTCTGCAATTCACTCAGAAATGGTGCCAAACTGTTGCAAACGATCGACTGAAAGCTTTTTTGGTGGAAATAGATGGGTTTTTATCATGGGAAAGCAAATTAGCCCTCGATGTCTGAACACCTTTTTTTGAAAAAATCCCTAAGCCGCGCGGTCACAATTTCAGCAAAAATCTGACGTTCTGCAATTCACTCAGAAATGGTGCCGAACTTTTGGAAACGATCCCCTGAAAGCTTTTTCGGTGGAAACAGATTGGTTTTTATCATGGGAAACAGAATTAGCCCACAACGTTTGAACAACTTTTTTTGAAAAAATCCCTAAGCCGCGCGGTCACAATTTCAGCAAAAAACTGACGTTCTGCAATTCACTCAGAAATGTTGACAAACTGTTGCAAACGATCCCCTGAAAGCTTTTTCGGTGGAAACAGATGGGTTTTTATCATGGGAAACAGAATTAGCCCACAACATCTGAACTCCTTTTTTTGAAAAAATCCCTAAGCCGCGCGGTCACAATTTCAGCAAAAATCTGACGTTCTGCAATTCACTCAGAAATGGTGCTGAACTGTTGCAAACGATCCCCTGAAAGCTTTTTCGGTGGAAACAGATGGGTTTTTATCATGGGAAACAAAATTAGCCCTCGATGTCTGAACACCTTTTTTTGAAAAAATCCCTAAGCCGCGCGGTCACAATTTCAGCAAAAATCTGACATTCTGCAATTCACTCAGAAATGGTGCCAAACTGTTGCAAACGATCGACTGAAAGCTTTTTCGGTGGAAATAGATGGGTTTTTATCATGGGAAACAAAATTAGCTCTCGATGTCTGAACACCTTTTTTTGAAAAAATCCCTAAGCCGCGCGGTCACAATTTCAGCAAAAATTTGACATTCTGCAATTCACTCAGAAATGGTGCCAAACTGTTGCAAACGAT
The DNA here is from genome assembly GCF_965153285.1 of Podarcis tiliguerta. Classification (NCBI taxonomy): domain Eukaryota; kingdom Metazoa; phylum Chordata; class Lepidosauria; order Squamata; family Lacertidae; genus Podarcis; species Podarcis tiliguerta. Next base: position 69,252,892 of record NC_139542.1, on the reverse strand, counting down.
CGACTGAAAGCTTTTTTGGTGGAAATAGATGGGTTTTTATCATGGGAAACAAAATTAGCCCTCGACGTCTGAGCAACTTTTTTTGAAAAAATCCCCAAGCCGCGCGGTCACAATTTCAGCAAAAATCTGACGTTCTGCAATTCACTCAGAAATGGTGCCGAACTTTTGCAAACGATCAACTGAAAGCTTTTTCGGTGGAAACAGATGGGTTTTTATCATAGGAAACAGAATTAGCCCACAACGTCTGAACCACTTTTTTTGAAAAAATCCCTAAGCCGCGCGGTCACAATTTCAGCAAAAATCTGACGTTGTGCAATTCACTCAGAAATGGGGCCAAACTGTTGCAAACGATCGACTGAAAGCTTTTTTGGGGGAAATAGATGGGTTTTTATCATGGGAAACAAAATTAGCCCTCGACGTCTGAGCAACTTTTTTTGAAAAAATCCCCAAGCCGCGCGGTCACAATTTTAACAAAAATCTGACATTCTGCAATTCACTCAGAAATGGTGCCAAACTGTTGCAAACGATCGACTGAAAGCTTTTTCGGTGGAAACAGATGGGTTTTTATCATGGGAAACAGCATTCGCCCTCGATGTCTGAACACCTTTTTTGGAAAAAATCCCTAAGCCGCGCGGTCACAATTTCAGCAAAAATCTGACGTTGTGCAATTCACTCAGAAATGGTGCCAAACTGTTGCAAACGATCGACTGAAAGCTTTTTCGGTGGAAACAGATGGGTTTTTATCATAGGAAACAGAATTAGCCCACAACGTCTGAACCACTTTTTTTGAAAAAAATCCCTAAGGCGCGCGGTCACAATTTCAGCAAAAATCTGACATTCTGCAATTCACTCAGAAATGGTGCCAAACTGTTGCAAACGATCGACTGAAAGCTTTTTCGGTGGAAACAGATGGGTTTTTATCATGGGAAACAGAATTAGCCCTCGACGTCTGAACCACTTTTTTTGAAAAAATCCCTAAGCCGCGCGGTCACAATTTCAGCAAAAATCTGACGTTCTGCAATTCACTCAGAAATGGTGCCAAACTGTTGCAAACTATCGACTGAAAGCTTTTTCGGTGGAAACAGATGGGTTTTTATCATAGGAAACAGAATTAGCCCTCGATGTCTGAACACCTTTTTTTGAAAAAATCCCTAAGCCGCACGGTCACAATTTCAGCAAAAATCTGACGTTGTGCAATTCACTCAGAAATGGGGCCAAACTGTTGCAAACGATCGACTGAAAGCTTTTTTGGTGGAAATAGATGGTTTTTTATCATGGGAAACAAAATTCGCCCTCGACGTCTGAACACCTTTTTTGGAAAAAATCCCTAAGCCGCGCGGTCACAATTTCAGCAAAAATCTGACTTTGTGCAATTCACTCAGAAATGGGGCCAAACTGTTGCAATCGATCGACTGAAAGCTTTTTTGGTGGAAATAGATGGGTTTTTATCGTGGGAAACAAAATTCGCCCTCGACGTCTGAGCACCTTTTTTGGAAAAAATCCCGAAGCCGCGCGATCACAATTTCAGCAAAAATCTGACGTTGTGCAATTCACTCAGAAATGGGGCCAAACTGTTGCAAACGATCGACTGAAAGCTTTTTCGGTGGAAACAGATGGGTTTTTATCATGGGAAACAAAATAAGCCCTCGATGTCCGAGCAACTTTTTTTGAAAAAATCCCCAAGCCACGCGGTCACAATTTCAGCAAAAATCTGACATTCTGCAATTCACTCAGAAATGGTGCCAAACTGTTGCAAACGATCGACTGAAAGCTTTTTCGGTGGAAACAGATGGGTTTTTATCATGGGAAACAGCATTCGCCCTCGATGTCTGAACACCTTTTTTGGAAAAAATCCCTAAGCCGCGCGGTCACAATTTCAGCAAAAATCTGACGTTGTGCAATTCACTCAGAAATGGGGCCAAACTGTTGCAATCGATCGACTGAAAGCTTTTTTGGTGGAAATAGATGGGTTTTTATCGTGGGAAACAACATTAGCCCTCGACGTCTGAGCAACTTTTTTTGAAAAAATCCCCAAGCCGCGCGGTCACAATTTCAGCAAAAATCTGACATTCTGCAATTCACTCAGAAATGGTGCCAAACTGTTGCAAACGATCGACTGAAAGCTTTTTTGGTGGAAATAGATGGGTTTTTATCATGGGAAAGCAAATTAGCCCTCGATGTCTGAACACCTTTTTTTGAAAAAATCCCTAAGCCGCGCGGTCACAATTTCAGCAAAAATCTGACGTTCTGCAATTCACTCAGAAATGGTGCCGAACTTTTGGAAACGATCGACTGAAAGCTTTTTCGGTGGAAACAGATGGGTTTTTATCATGGGAAACAAAATTAGCCCTCGATGTCTGAACACCTTTTTTTGAAAAAATCCCTAAGCCGCGCGGTCACAATTTCAGCAAAAATCTGACATTCTGCAATTCACTCAGAAATGGTGCCAAACTGTTGCAAACGATCGACTGAAAGCTTTTTCGGTGGAAATAGATGGGTTTTTATCATGGGAAACAAAATTAGCTCTCGATGTCTGAACACCTTTTTTTGAAAAAATCCCTAAGCCGCGCGGTCACAATTTCAGCAAAAATTTGACATTCTGCAATTCACTCAGAAATGGTGCCAAACTGTTGCAAACGATCGACTGAAAGCTTTTTTGGTGGAAATAGATGGGTTTTTATCATGGGAAACAAAATTAGCCCTCGACGTCTGAGCAACTTTTTTTGAAAAAATCCCCAAGCCGCGCGGTCACAATTTCAGCAAAAATCTGACGTTCTGCAATTCACTCAGAAATGGTGCCGAACTTTTGCAAACGATCAACTGAAAGCTTTTTCGGTGGAAACAGATGGGTTTTTATCATAGGAAACAGAATTAGCCCACAACGTCTGAACCACTTTTTTTGAAAAAATCCCTAAGCCGCGCGGTCACAATTTCAGCAAAAATCTGACGTTGTGCAATTCACTCAGAAATGGGGCCAAACTGTTGCAAACGATCGACTGAAAGCTTTTTTGGGGGAAATAGATGGGTTTTTATCATGGGAAACAAAATTAGCCCTCGACGTCTGAGCAACTTTTTTTGAAAAAATCCCCAAGCCGCGCGGTCACAATTTCAGCAAAAATCTGACATTCTGCAATTCACTCAGAAATGGTGCCAAACTGTTGCAAACGATCGACTGAAAGCTTTTTCGGTGGAAACAGATGGGTTTTTATCATGGGAAACAGCATTCGCCCTCGATGTCTGAACACCTTTTTTGGAAAAAATCCCTAAGCCGCGCGGTCACAATTTCAGCAAAAATCTGACGTTGTGCAATTCACTCAGAAATGGTGCCAAACTGTTGCAAACGATCGACTGAAAGCTTTTTCGGTGGAAACAGATGGGTTTTTATCATGGGAAACAGAATTAGCCCTCGACGTCTGAACCACTTTTTTTGAAAAAATCCCTAAGCCGCGCGGTCACAATTTCAGCAAAAATCTGACGTTCTGCAATTCACTCAGAAATGGTGCCAAACTGTTGCAAACTATCGACTGAAAGCTTTTTCGGTGGAAACAGATGGGTTTTTATCATAGGAAACAGAATTAGCCCTCGATGTCTGAACACCTTTTTTTGAAAAAATCCCTAAGCCGCACGGTCACAATTTCAGCAAAAATCTGACGTTCTGCAATTCACTCAGAAATGGTGCCGAACTTTTGGAAACGATCGACTGAAAGCTTTTTCGGTGGAAACAGATGGGTTTTTATCATGGGAAACAAAATTAGCCCTCGATGTCTGAACACCTTTTTTTGAAAAAATCCCTAAGCCGCGCGGTCACAATTTCAGCAAAAATCTGACATTCTGCAATTCACTCAGAAATGGTGCCAAACTGTTGCAAACGATCGACTGAAAGCTTTTTCGGTGGAAATAGATGGGTTTTTATCATGGGAAACAAAATTAGCTCTCGATGTCTGAACACCTTTTTTTGAAAAAATCCCTAAGCCGCGCGGTCACAATTTCAGCAAAAATTTGACATTCTGCAATTCACTCAGAAATGGTGCCAAACTGTTGCAAACGATCGACTGAAAGCTTTTTCGGTGGAAACAGATGGGTTTTTATCATGGGAAACAAAATTAGCCCTCGACGTCTGAGCAACTTTTTTTGAAAAAATCCCCAAGCCGCGCGGTCACAATTTCAGCAAAAATCTGACGTTCTGCAATTCACTCAGAAATGGTGCCGAACTTTTGCAAACGATCAACTGAAAGCTTTTTCGGTGGAAACAGATGGGTTTTTATCATAGGAAACAGAATTAGCCCACAACGTCTGAACCACTTTTTTTGAAAAAATCCCTAAGCCGCGCGGTCACAATTTCAGCAAAAATCTGACGTTGTGCAATTCACTCAGAAATGGGGCCAAACTGTTGCAAACGATCGACTGAAAGCTTTTTTGGGGGAAATAGATGGGTTTTTATCATGGGAAACAAAATTAGCCCTCGACGTCTGAGCAACTTTTTTTGAAAAAATCCCCAAGCCGCGCGGTCACAATTTCAGCAAAAATCTGACATTCTGCAATTCACTCAGAAATGGTGCCAAACTGTTGCAAACGATCGACTGAAAGCTTTTTCGGTGGAAATAGATGGGTTTTTATCATGGGAAACAGCATTCGCCCTCGATGTCTGAACACCTTTTTTGGAAAAAATCCCTAAGCCGCGCGGTCACAATTTCAGCAAAAATCTGACGTTGTGCAATTCACTCAGAAATGGTGCCAAACTGTTGCAAACGATCGACTGAAAGCTTTTTCGGTGGAAACAGATGGGTTTTTATCATAGGAAACAGAATTAGCCCACAACGTCTGAACCACTTTTTTTGAAAAAAATCCCTAAGGCGCGCGGTCACAATTTCAGCAAAAATCTGACATTCTGCAATTCACTCAGAAATGGTGCCAAACTGTTGCAAACGATCGACTGAAAGCTTTTTCGGTGGAAACAGATGGGTTTTTATCATGGGAAACAGAATTAGCCCTCGACGTCTGAACCACTTTTTTTGAAAAAATCCCTAAGCCGCGCGGTCACAATTTCAGCAAAAATCTGACGTTCTGCAATTCACTCAGAAATGTTGCCAAACTGTTGCAAACTATCGACTGAAAGCTTTTTCGGTGGAAACAGATGGGTTTTTATCATAGGAAACAGAATTAGCCCTCGATGTCTGAACACCTTTTTTTGAAAAAATCCCTAAGCCGCACGGTCACAATTTCAGCAAAAATCTGACGTTGTGCAATTCACTCAGAAATGGGGCCAAACTGTTGCAAACGATCGACTGAAAGCTTTTTCGGTGGAAATAGATGGTTTTTTATCATGGGAAACAAAATTCGCCCTCGACGTCTGAACACCTTTTTTGGAAAAAATCCCTAAGCCGCGCGGTCACAATTTCAGCAAAAATCTGACTTTGTGCAATTCACTCAGAAATGGGGCCAAACTGTTGCAATCGATCGACTGAAAGCTTTTTTGGTGGAAATAGATGGGTTTTTATCGTGGGAAACAAAATTCGCCCTCGACGTCTGAGCACCTTTTTTGGAAAAAATCCCGAAGCCGCGCGATCACAATTTCAGCAAAAATCTGACGTTGTGCAATTCACTCAGAAATGGGGCCAAACTGTTGCAAACGATCGACTGAAAGCTTTTTCGGTGGAAACAGATGGGTTTTTATCATGGGAAACAAAATAAGCCCTCGATGTCCGAGCAACTTTTTTTGAAAAAATCCCCAAGCCACGCGGTCACAATTTCAGCAAAAATCTGACATTCTGCAATTCACTCAGAAATGGTGCCAAACTGTTGCAAACGATCGACTGAAAGCTTTTTCGGTGGAAACAGATGGGTTTTTATCATGGGAAACAGCATTCGCCCTCGATGTCTGAACACCTTTTTTGGAAAAAATCCCTAAGCCGCGCGGTCACAATTTCAGCAAAAATCTGACGTTGTGCAATTCACTCAGAAATGGGGCCAAACTGTTGCAATCGATCGACTGAAAGCTTTTTTGGTGGAAATAGATGGGTTTTTATCGTGGGAAACAACATTAGCCCTCGACGTCTGAGCAACTTTTTTTGAAAAAATCCCCAAGCCGCGCGGTCACAATTTCAGCAAAAATCTGACATTCTGCAATTCACTCAGAAATGGTGCCAAACTGTTGCAAACGATCGACTGAAAGCTTTTTTGGTGGAAATAGATGGGTTTTTATCATGGGAAAGCAAATTAGCCCTCGATGTCTGAACACCTTTTTTTGAAAAAATCCCTAAGCCGCGCGGTCACAATTTCAGCAAAAATCTGACGTTCTGCAATTCACTCAGAAATGGTGCCGAACATTTGGAAAAGATCGACTGAAAGCTTTTTCGGTGGAAACAGATGGGTTTTTATCATGGGAAACAAAATTAGCCCTCGATGTCTGAACACCTTTTTTTGAAAAAATCCCTAAGCCGCGCGGTCACAATTTCAGCAAAAATCTGACATTCTGCAATTCACTCAGAAATGGTGCCAAACTGTTGCAAACGATCGACTGAAAGCTTTTTCGGTGGAAACAGATGGGTTTTTATCATGGGAAACAAAATTAGCTCTCGATGTCTGAACACCTTTTTTTGAAAAAATCCCTAAGCCGCGCGGTCACAATTTCAGCAAAAATTTGACATTCTGCAATTCACTCAGAAATGGTGCCAAACTGTTGCAAACGATCGACTGAAAGCTTTTTTGGTGGAAATAGATGGGTTTTTATCATGGGAAACAAAATTAGCCCTCGACGTCTGAGCAACTTTTTTTGAAAAAATCCCCAAGCCGCGCGGTCACAATTTCAGCAAAAATCTGACGTTCTGCAATTCACTCAGAAATGGTGCCGAACTTTTGCAAACGATCGACTGAAAGCTTTTTCGGTGGAAACAGATGGGTTTTTATCATAGGAAACAGAATTAGCCCACAACGTCTGAACCACTTTTTTTGAAAAAATCCCTAAGCCGCGCGGTCACAATTTCAGCAAAAATCTGACGTTGTGCAATTCACTCAGAAATGGGGCCAAACTGTTGCAAACGATCGACTGAAAGCTTTTTTGGGGGAAATAGATGGGTTTTTATCATGGGAAACAAAATTAGCCCTCGACGTCTGAGCAACTTTTTTTGAAAAAATCCCCAAGCCGCGCGGTCACAATTTCAGCAAAAATCTGACATTCTGCAATTCACTCAGAAATGGTGCCAAACTGTTGCAAACGATCGACTGAAAGCTTTTTCGGTGGAAACAGATGGGTTTTTATCATGGGAAACAGCATTCGCCCTCGATGTCTGAACACCTTTTTTGGAAAAAATCCCTAAGCCGCGCGGTCACAATTTCAGCAAAAATCTGACGTTGTGCAATTCACTCAGAAATGGTGCCAAACTGTTGCAAACGATCGACTGAAAGCTTTTTCGGTGGAAACAGATGGGTTTTTATCATAGGAAACAGAATTAGCCCACAACGTCTGAACCACTTTTTTTGAAAAAAATCCCTAAGGCGCGCGGTCACAATTTCAGCAAAAATCTGACATTCTGCAATTCACTCAGAAATGGTGCCAAACTGTTGCAAACGATCGACTGAAAGCTTTTTCGGTGGAAACAGATGGGTTTTTATCATGGGAAACAGAATTAGCCCTCGACGTCTGAACCACTTTTTTTGAAAAAATCCCTAAGCCGCGCGGTCACAATTTCAGCAAAAATCTGACGTTCTGCAATTCACTCAGAAATGGTGCCAAACTGTTGCAAACTATCGACTGAAAGCTTTTTCGGTGGAAACAGATGGGTTTTTATCATAGGAAACAGAATTAGCCCTCGATGTCTGAACACCTTTTTTTGAAAAAATCCCTAAGCCGCACGGTCACAATTTCAGCAAAAATCTGACGTTGTGCAATTCACTCAGAAATGGGGCCAAACTGTTGCAAACGATCGACTGAAAGCTTTTTTGGTGGAAATAGATGGTTTTTTATCATGGGAAACAAAATTCGCCCTCGACGTCTGAACACCTTTTTTGGAAAAAATCCCTAAGCCGCGCGGTCACAATTTCAGCAAAAATCTGACTTTGTGCAATTCACTCAGAAATGGGGCCAAACTGTTGCAATCGATCGACTGAAAGCTTTTTTGGTGGAAATAGATGGGTTTTTATCGTGGGAAACAAAATTCGCCCTCGACGTCTGAACACCTTTTTTGGAAAAAATCCCGAAGCCGCGCGATCACAATTTCAGCAAAAATCTGACGTTGTGCAATTCACTCAGAAATGGGGCCAAACTGTTGCAAACGATCGACTGAAAGCTTTTTCGGTGGAAACAGATGGGTTTTTATCATGGGAAACAAAATAAGCCCTCGATGTCCGAGCAACTTTTTTTGAAAAAATCCCCAAGCCACGCGGTCACAATTTCAGCAAAAATCTGACATTCTGCAATTCACTCAGAAATGGTGCCAAACTGTTGCAAACGATCGACTGAAAGCTTTTTTGGTGGAAATAGATGGGTTTTTATCGTGGGAAACAACATTAGCCCTCGACGTCTGAGCAACTTTTTTTGAAAAAATCCCCAAGCCGCGCGGTCACAATTTCAGCAAAAATCTGACATTCTGCAATTCACTCAGAAATGGTGCCAAACTGTTGCAAACGATCGACTGAAAGCTTTTTTGGTGGAAATAGATGGGTTTTTATCATGGGAAAGCAAATTAGCCCTCGATGTCTGAACACCTTTTTTTGAAAAAATCCCTAAGCCGCGCGGTCACAATTTCAGCAAAAATCTGACGTTCTGCAATTCACTCAGAAATGGTGCCGAACTTTTGGAAACGATCGACTGAAAGCTTTTTCGGTGGAAACAGATGGGTTTTTATCATGGGAAACAGAATTAGCCCACAACGTTTGAACAACTTTTTTTGAAAAAATCCCTAAGCCGCGCGGTCACAATTTCAGCAAAAAACTGACGTTCTGCAATTCACTCAGAAATGTTGACAAACTGTTGCAAACGATCCCCTGAAAGCTTTTTCGGTGGAAACAGATGGGTTTTTATCATGGGAAACAGAATTAGCCCACAACATCTGAACTCCTTTTTTTGAAAAAATCCCTAAGCCGCGCGGTCACAATTTCAGCAAAAATCTGACGTTCTGCAATTCACTCAGAAATGGTGCCAAACTGTTGCAAACTATCGACTGAAAGCTTTTTCGGTGGAAACAGATGGGTTTTTATCATAGGAAACAGAATTAGCCCTCGATGTCTGAACACCTTTTTTTGAAAAAATCCCTAAGCCGCACGGTCACAATTTCAGCAAAAATCTGACGTTGTGCAATTCACTCAGAAATGGGGCCAAACTGTTGCAAACGATCGACTGAAAGCTTTTTTGGTGGAAATAGATGGTTTTTTATCATGGGAAACAAAATTCGCCCTCGACGTCTGAACACCTTTTTTGGAAAAAATCCCTAAGCCGCGCGGTCACAATTTCAGCAAAAATCTGACTTTGTGCAATTCACTCAGAAATGGGGCCAAACTGTTGCAATCGATCGACTGAAAGCTTTTTTGGTGGAAATAGATGGGTTTTTATCGTGGGAAACAAAATTCGCCCTCGACGTCTGAACACCTTTTTTGGAAAAAATCCCGAAGCCGCGCGATCACAATTTCAGCAAAAATCTGACGTTGTGCAATTCACTCAGAAATGGGGCCAAACTGTTGCAAACGATCGACTGAAAGCTTTTTCGGTGGAAACAGATGGGTTTTTATCATGGGAAACAAAATAAGCCCTCGATGTCCGAGCAACTTTTTTTGAAAAAATCCCCAAGCCACGCGGTCACAATTTCAGCAAAAATCTGACATTCTGCAATTCACTCAGAAATGGTGCCAAACTGTTGCAAACGATCGACTGAAAGCTTTTTCGGTGGAAACAGATGGGTTTTTATCATGGGAAACAGCATTCGCCCTCGATGTCTGAACACCTTTTTTGGAAAAAATCCCTAAGCCGCGCGGTCACAATTTCAGCAAAAATCTGACGTTGTGCAATTCACTCAGAAATGGGGCCAAACTGTTGCAATCGATCGACTGAAAGCTTTTTTGGTGGAAATAGATGGGTTTTTATCGTGGGAAACAACATTAGCCCTCGACGTCTGAGCAACTTTTTTTGAAAAAATCCCCAAGCCGCGCGGTCACAATTTCAGCAAAAATCTGACATTCTGCAATTCACTCAGAAATGGTGCCAAACTGTTGCAAACGATCGACTGAAAGCTTTTTTGGTGGAAATAGATGGGTTTTTATCATGGGAAAGCAAATTAGCCCTCGATGTCTGAACACCTTTTTTTGAAAAAATCCCTAAGCCGCGCGGTCACAATTTCAGCAAAAATCTGACGTTCTGCAATTCACTCAGAAATGGTGCCGAACTTTTGGAAACGATCGACTGAAAGCTTTTTCGGTGGAAACAGATGGGTTTTTATCATGGGAAACAGAATTAGCCCACAACGTTTGAACAACTTTTTTTGAAAAAATCCCTAAGCCGCGCGGTCACAATTTCAGCAAAAAACTGACGTTCTGCAATTCACTCAGAAATGTTGACAAACTGTTGCAAACGATCCCCTGAAAGCTTTTTCGGTGGAAACAGATGGGTTTTTATCATGGGAAACAGAATTAGCCCACAACATCTGAACTCCTTTTTTTGAAAAAATCCCTAAGCCGCGCGGTCACAATTTCAGCAAAAATCTGACGTTCTGCAATTCACTCAGAAATGGTGCTGAACTGTTGCAAACGATCCCCTGAAAGCTTTTTCGGTGGAAACAGATGGGTTTGTATCATAGGAAACAGAATTAGCCCTCGATGTCTGAACACCTTTTTTTGAAAAAATCCCTAAGCCGCGGGGTCACAATTTCAGCAAAAATCTGACGTTTTGCAATTCACTCAGAAATGGTGCCAAACTGTTGCAAACGATCCCCTGAAAGCTTTTTCGGTGGAAACAGATGGGTTTTTATCATGGGAAACAAAATTAGCCCTCGATGTCTGAACACCTTTTTTTGAAAAAATCCCTAAGCCGCACGGTCACAATTTCAGCAAAAATCTGACATTCTGCAATTCACTCAGAAATGGTGCCAAACTGTTGCAAACGATCGACTGAAAGCTTTTTCGGTGGAAATAGATGGGTTTTTATCATGGGAAACAAAATTAGCCCTCGATGTCTGAACACCTTTTTTTGAAAAAATCCCTAAGCCGCGCGGTCACAATTTCAGCAAAAATCTGACATTCTGCAATTCACTCAGAAATGGTGCCAAACTGTTGCAAACGATCGAATGAAAGCTTTTTCGGTGGAAACAGATGGGTTTTTATCATGGGAAACAGAATTAGCCCACAACGTCTGAACAACTTTTTTTGAAAAAATCCCTAAGCCGCGCGGTCACAATTTCAGCAAAAATCTGACGTTCTGCAATTCACTCAGAAATGGTGCTGAACTGTTGCAAACGATCCCCTGAAAGCTTTTTCGGTGGAAACAGATGGATTTGTATCATGGGAAACAGAATTAGCCCGCGATGTCTGAACACTTTTTTTTGAAAAAATCCCTAAAGCCGCGCGGTCACAATTTCAGCAAAAATCTGACGTACTGCAATTCAGTCAGAAATGGTGCCAAACTGTTGCAAACGATCCCATGAAAGCTTTTTCGGTTGAAACAGATGGGTTTGTATCATGGGAAACAGAATTAGCTGTCGACATCTGAACACCTTTTTTTGAAAAAAACCCTAAGCCGCGCGATCACAATTTCAGCAAAAATCTGACGTTCTGCAATTCACTGAGAGATGGTGCCGAACTTTTGCAAACGATCGACTGAAAGCTTTTTCGGTGAAAACAGATGGGTTTTTATCATGGGAAACAGAATTAGCCCTCGATGTCTGAACACCTTTTTTTGAAAAAATCCCTAAGCCGCGCGGTCACAATTTCAGCAAAAATCTGACATTCTGCAATTCACTCAGAAATGGTGCCAAACTGTTGCAAGCGATCGACTGAAAGCTTTTTTGGTGGAAATAGATGGGTTTGTATCATAGGAAACAGAATTAGCCCTCGATGTCTGAACACCTTTGTTTGAAAAAATCCCTAAGCCGCGCGGTCACAATTTCAGCAAAAAACTGACGTTCTGCAATTCACTCAGAAATGGTGCTGAACTTTTGCAAACGATCCCCTGAAAGCTTTTTCGGTGGAAACAGATTGGTTTTTTTTAAATGGGAAACAGAATTAGCCCACAACGTTTGAACACCTTTTTTTGAAAAAATCCCTAAGCCGCGCGGTCACAATTTCAGCAAAAATCTGACGTTCTGCAATTCACTCAGAAATGGTGCTGAACTGTTGCAAACGATCCCCTGAAAGCTTTTTCGGTGGAAACAGATGGGTTTTTATCATGGGAAACAGAATTAGCCCACAACATCTGAACACCTTTTTTTGAAAAAATCCCTAAGCCGCGCGGTCACAATTTCAGCAAAAATCTGACGTTCTGCAATTCACTCAGAAATGGTGCTGAACTGTTGCAAACGATCCCCTGAAAGCTTTTTCGGTGGAAACAGATGGGTTTGTATCATAGGAAACAGAATTAGCCCTCGATGTCTGAACACCTTTTTTTGAAAAAATCCCAAAGCCGCGGGGTCACAATTTCAGCAAAAATCTGACGTTTTGCAATTCAATCAGAAATGGTGCCAAACTGTTGCAAACGATCCCCTGAAAGCTTTTTCGGTGGAAACAGATGGGTTTTTATCATGGGAAACAGAATTAGCCCTCGATGTCTGAACACCTTTTTTTGAAAAAGTCCCTAAGCCGCGGGGTCACAATTTCAGCAAAAATCTGACGTTTTGCAATTCACTCAGAAATGGTGCCAAACTGTTGCAAACGATCCCCTGAAAGCTTTTTCGGTGGAAACAGATTGGTTTTTATCATGGGAAACAAAATTAGCCCTCAATGTCTGAACACCTTTTTTTGAAAAAATCCCTAAGCCGCGTGGTCACAATTTCAGCAAAAATCTGACATTCTGCAATTCACTCAGAAATGGTGCCAAACTGTTGCAAACGATCGACTGAAAGCTTTTTCGGTGGAAATTGATGGGTTTTTATCATGGGAAACAAAATTAGCCCTCGATGTCTGAACACCTTTTTTTGAAAAAATCCCTAAGCCGCGCGGTCACAATTTCAGCAAAAATCTGACATTCTGCAATTCACTCAGAAATGGTGCCAAACTGTTGCAAACGATCGAATGAAAGCTTTTTCGGTGGAAACAGATGGGTTTTTATCATGGGAAACAGAATTAGCCCACAACTTCTGAACAACTTTTTTTGAAAAAATCCCTAAGCCTCGCGGTCACAATTTCAGCAAAAATCTGACGTTCTGCAATTCACTCAGAAATGGTGCTGAACTGTTGCAAACGATCCCCTGAAAGCTTTTTCGGTGGAAACAGATGGGTTTGTATCATGGGAAACAGAATTAGCCCGCGATGTCTGAACACTTTTTTTTGAAAAAATCCCTAAAGCCGCGCGGTCACAATTTCAGCAAAAATCTGACGTTCTGCAATTCAGTCAGAAATGGTGCCAAACTGTTGCAAACGATCCTATGAAAGCTTTTTCGGTTGAAACAGATGGGTTTGTATCATGGGAAACAGAATTAGCTGTCGACATCTGAACACATTTTTTTGAAAAAAACCCTAAGCCGCGCGATCACAATTTCAGCAAAAATCTGACGTTCTGCAATTCACTGAGAGATGGTGCCGAACTTTTGCAAACGATCGACTGAAAGCTTTTTCGGTGGAAACAGATGGGTTTTTATCATGGGAAACAGAATTAGCCCTCGATGTCTGTACACCTTTTTTTGAAAAAATCCCCAAGCCGCGCGGTCACAATTTCAGCAAAAATCTGACATTCTGCAATTCACTCAGAAATGGTGCCAAACTGTTGCAAGCGATCGACTGAAAGCTTTTTCGGTGGAAACAGATGGGTTTTTATCATGGGAAACAGAATTAGCCCACAACGTCTGAACAACTTTTTTTGAAAAAATCCCTAAGCCGCGCGGTCACAATTTCAGCAAAAATCTGACGTTCTGCAATTCAGTGAGAAATGGTGCCAAACTGTTGCAAACGATCGACTGAAAGCTTTTTTGGTGGAAATAGATGGGTTTGTATCATAGGAAACAGAATTAGCCCTTGATGTCTGAACACCTTTGTTTGAAAAAATCCCTAAGCCGCGCGGTCACAATTTCAGCAAAAATCTGACGTTCTGCAATTCACTCAGAAATGGTGCCAAACTGTTGCAAACGATCCCCTGAAAGCTTTTTCGGTGGAAACAGATGGGTTTGTATCATGGGAAACAGAATTAGCCCTCGATGTCTGAACACCTTTTTTTGAAAAAATCCCTAAGCCGCGCGGTCACAATTTCAGCAAATATCTGACATTCTGCAATTCACTCAGAAATGGTGCCAAACTGTTGCAAACGATCGACTGAAAGCTTTATCGGTGGAAACAGATGGGTTTTTATCATGGGAAACAGAATTAGCCCACAACGTCTGAACAACTTTTTTTGAAAAAATCCCTAAGCCGCGCGGTCACAATTTCAGCAAAAATCTGACTTTTTGCAATTCACTCAGAAATGGTGCCAAACTGTTGCAAACGATCGACTGAAAGCTTTTTTGGTGAAAACAGATGGGTTTTTATCTTGGGAAACAGAATTAGCCCTCGATGTCTGAACACCTTTTTTTGAAAAAATCCCCAAGCCGCGCGGTCACAATTTCAGCAAAAATCTGACATTCTGCAATTCACTCAGAAATGGTTCCAAACTGTTGCAAGCGATTGACTGAAAGCTTTTTCGGTGGAAACAGATGGGTTTTTATCATGGGAAACAGAATTAGCCCACAACGTCTGAACAACTTCTTTTGAAAAAATCCCTAAGCCGCGCGGTCACAATTTCAGCAAAAATCTGACATTCTGCAATTCACTCAGAAATGGTTCCAAACTGTTGCAAGCGATTGACTGAAAGCTTTTTCGGTGGAAACAGATGGGTTTTTATCATGGGAAACAGAATTAGCCCACAACGTCTGAACAACTTTTTTTGAAAAAATCCCTAAGCCGCGCGGTCACAATTTCAGCAAAAATCTGACATTCTGCAATTCACTGAGAGATGGTGCCGAACTTTTGCAAACGATCGACTGAAAGCTTTTTCGGTGAAAACAGATGGGTTTTTATCATGGGAAACAGAATTAGCCCTCGATGTCTGAACACCTTTTTTTGAAAAAATCCCTAAGCCGCGCTGTCACAATTTCAGCAAAAATCTGACGTTTTGCAATTCACTCAGAAATGGTGCCAAACTGTTGCAAACGATCCCCTGAAAGCTTTTTCGGTGGAAACAGATGGGTTTTTATCATGGGAAACAAAATTAGCCCTCGACGTCTGAGCAACTTTTTTTGAAAAAATCCCCAAGCCGCGCGGTCACAATTTCAGCAAAAATCTGACATTCTGCAATTCATTCAGAAATGGTGCCAAACTGTTGCAAACGATCGACTGAAAGCTTTTTCGGTGGAAATAGATGGGTTTTTATCATGGGAAACAAAATTAGCCCTCGATGTCTGAACACCTTTTTTTAAAAAAATCCCTAAAGCCGCGCGGTCACAATTTCAGGAAAAATCTGACGTTCTGCAATTCACTCAGAAATGGTGCCAAACTGTTGCAAACGATCGACTGAAAGCTTTTTCGGTGGAAACGGATGGGTTTTTATCATGGGAAACAGAATTAGCCCTCGATGTCTGAACACCTTTTTTTGAAAAAATCCCTAAGCCGCGCGGTCACAATTTCAGCAAAAATCTGACATTCTGCAATTCACTCAGAAATGGTGCCAAACTGTTGCAAACGATCGACTGAAAGCTTTTTCGGTGGAAACAGATGGGTTTTTATCATGGGAATCAGAATAAGCCCTCGATGTCTGAACACCTTTTTTTGAAAAAATCCCTAAGCCGCGCGGTCACAATTTCAGCAAAAATCTGACATTCTGCAATTCACTCAGAAATGGTGCCAAACTGTTGCAAACGATCCCCTGAAAGCTTTTTCGGTGGAAACAGATGGGTTTGTATCATGGGAAACAAAATTAGCCCTCGACGTCTGAGCAACTTTTTTTGAAAAAATCCCCAAGCCGCGCGGTCACAATTTCAGCAAAAATCTGACATTCTGCAATTCACTCAGAAATGGTGCCAAACTGTTGCAAACGATCCCATGAAAGCTTTTTCGGTTGAAACAGATGGGTTTGTATCATGGGAAACAGAATTAGCTGTCGACATCTGAACACCTTTTTTTGAAAAAAACCCTAAGCCGCGCGATCACAATTTCAGCAAAAATCTGACGTTCTGCAATTCACTGAGAGATGGTGCCGAACTTTTACAAACGATCCACTGAAAGCTTTTTCGGTGAAAACAGATGGGTTTTTATCATGGGAAACAGAATTAGCCCTCGATGTCTGAACACCTTTTTTTGAAAAAATCCCTAAGCCGCGCGGTCACAATTTCAGCAAAAATCTGACATTCTGCAATTCACTCAGAAATGGTGCCAAACTGTTACAAACGATCGACTGAAAGCTTTTTCGGTGGAAACAGATGGGTTTTTATCATGGGAAACAGAATTAGCCCTCGATGTCTGAACACCTTTTTTTGAAAAAATCCCTAAGCCGCGCGGTCACAATTTCAGCAAAAATCTGACATTCTGCAATTCACTCAGAAATGGTGCCAAACTGTTGCAAACGGTCAACTGAAAGCTTTTTCGGTGGAAATAGATGGGTTTTTATCATGGGAAACAAAATTAGCCCTCGATGTCTGAACACCTTTTTTTGAAAAAATCCCTAAAGCCGCGCGGTCACAATTTCAGCAAAAATCTGACGTTCTGCAATTCAGTCAGAAATGGTGCCAAACTGTTGCAAACGATCCCATGAAAGCTTTTTCGGTTGAAACAGATGGGTTTGTATCATGCGAAACAGAGTTAGCCCTCGATGTCTGAACACCTTTTTTAAAAAAAATCCCTAAAGCGGCGCGGTCACAATTTCAGGAAAAATCTGACGTTCTGCAATTCACTCAGAAATGGTGCCAAACTGTTGCAAACGATCGACTGAAAGCTTTTTCGGTGGAAACGGATGGGTTTTTATCATGGGAAACAGAATTAGCCCTCGATGTCTGAACACCTTTTTTTGAAAAAATCCCTAAGCCGCGCGGTCACAATTTCAGCAAAAATCTGACATTCTGCAATTCACTCAGAAATGGTGCCAAACTGTTGCAAACGATCCCCTGAAAGCTTTTTCGGTGGAAACAGATGGGTTTGTATCATGGGAAACAAAATTAGCCCTCGACGTCTGAGCAACTTTTTTTGAAAAAATCCCCAAGCCGCGCGGTCACAATTTCAGCAAAAATCTGACATTCTGCAATTCACTCAGAAATGGTGCCAAACTGTTGCAAACGATCCCATGAAAGCTTTTTCGGTTGAAACAGATGGGTTTGTATCATGGGAAACAGAATTAGCTGTCGACATCTGAACACCTTTTTTTGAAAAAAACCCTAAGCCGCGCGATCACAATTTCAGCAAAAATCTGACGTTCTGCAATTCACTGAGAGATGGTGCCGAACTTTTACAAACGATCGACTGAAAGCTTTTTCGGTGAAAACAGATGGGTTTTTATCATGGGAAACAGAATTAGCCCTCGATGTCTGAACACCTTTTTTTGAAAAAATCCCTAAGCCGCGCGGTCACAATTTCAGGAAAAATCTGACATTCTGCAATTCACTCCGAAATGGTGCCAAACTGTTGCAAACGATCGACTGAAAGCTTTTTCGGTGGAAACAGATGGGTTTTTATCATGGGAAACAGAATTAGCCCTCGATGTCTGAACACCTTTTTTTGAAAAAATCCCTAAGCCGCGCGGTCACAATTTCAGCAAAAATCTGACATTCTGCAATTCACTCAGAAATGGTGCCAAACTGTTACAAACGATCGACTGAAAGCTTTTTCGGTGGAAACAGATGGGTTTTTATCATGGGAAACAGAATTAGCCCTCGATGTCTGAACACCTTTTTTTGAAAAAATCCCTAAGCCGCGCGGTCACAATTTCAGCAAAAATCTGACATTCTGCAATTCACTCAGAAATGGTGCCAAACTGTTGCAAACGGTCAACTGAAAGCTTTTTCGGTGGAAATAGATGGGTTTTTATCATGGGAAACAAAATTAGCCCTCGATGTCTGAACACCTTTTTTTGAAAAAATCCCTAAAGCCGCGCGGTCACAATTTCAGCAAAAATCTGACGTTCTGCAATTCAGTCAGAAATGGTGCCAAACTGTTGCAAACGATCCCATGAAAGCTTTTTCGGTTGAAACAGATGGGTTTGTATCATGCGAAACAGAGTTAGCCCTCGATGTCTGAACACCTTTTTTTAAAAAAATCCCTAAAGCCGCGCGGTCACAATTTCAGGAAAAATCTGACGTTCTGCAATTCACTCAGAAATGGTGCCAAACTGTTGCAAACGATCGACTGAAAGCTTTTTCGGTGGAAACGGATGGGTTTTTATCATGGGAAACAGAATTAGCCCTCGATGTCTGAACACCTTTTTTTGAAAAAATCCCTAAGCCGCGCGGTCACAATTTCAGCAAAAATCTGACATTCTGCAATTCACTCAGAAATGGTGCCAAACTGTTGCAAACGATCGACTGAAAGCTTTTTCGGTGGAAACAGATGGGTTTTTATCATGGGAATCAGAATAAGCCCTCGATGTCTGAACACCTTTTTTTGAAAAAATCCCTAAGCCGCGCGGTCACAATTTCAGCAAAAATCTGACATTCTGCAATTCACTCAGAAATGGTGCCAAACTGTTGCAAACGATCCCCTGAAAGCTTTTTCGGTGGAAACAGATGGGTTTGTATCATGGGAAACAAAATTAGCCCTCGACGTCTGAGCAACTTTTTTTGAAAAAATCCCCAAGCCGCGCGGTCACAATTTCAGCAAAAATCTGACATTCTGCAATTCACTCAGAAATGGTGCCAAACTGTTGCAAACGATCCCATGAAAGCTTTTTCGGTTGAAACAGATGGGTTTGTATCATGGGAAACAGAATTAGCTGTCGACATCTGAACACCTTTTTTTGAAAAAAACCCTAAGCCGCGCGATCACAATTTCAGCAAAAATCTGACGTTCTGCAATTCACTGAGAGATGGTGCCGAACTTTTACAAACGATCCACTGAAAGCTTTTTCGGTGAAAACAGATGGGTTTTTATCATGGGAAACAGAATTAGCCCTCGATGTCTGAACACCTTTTTTTGAAAAAATCCCTAAGCCGCGCGGTCACAATTTCAGCAAAAATCTGACATTCTGCAATTCACTCAGAAATGGTGCCAAACTGTTGCAAACGATCGACTGAAAGCTTTTTCGGTGGAAACAGATGGGTTTTTATCATGGGAAACAGAATTAGCCCTCGATGTCTGAACACCTTTTTTTGAAAAAATCCCTAAGCCGCGCGGTCACAATTTCAGCAAAAATCTGACATTCTGCAATTCACTCAGAAATGGTGCCAAACTGTTGCAAACGGTCAACTGAAAGCTTTTTCGGTGGAAATAGATGGGTTTTTATCATGGGAAACAAAATTAGCCCTCGATGTCTGAACACCTTTTTTTGAAAAAATCCCTAAAGCCGCGCGGTCACAATTTCAGCAAAAATCTGACGTTCTGCAATTCAGTCAGAAATGGTGCCAAACTGTTGCAAACGATCCCATGAAAGCTTTTTCGGTTGAAACAGATGGGTTTGTATCATGCGAAACAGAGTTAGCCCTCGATGTCTGAACACCTTTTTTTGAAAAAATCCCTAAGCCGCGCGATCACAATTTCAGCAAAAATCTGACGTTCTGCAATTCACTGAGAGATGGTGCCGAACTTTTACAAACGATCGACTGAAAGCTTTTTCGGTGAAAACAGATGGGTTTTTATCATGGGAAACAGAATTAGCCCTCGATGTCTGAACACCTTTTTTAAAAAAAATCCCTAAAGCGGCGCGGTCACAATTTCAGCAAAAATCTGACATTCTGCAATTCACTCAGAAATGGTGCCAAACTGTTGCAAACGATCGACTGAAAGCTTTTTCGGTGGAAACGGATGGGTTTTTATCATGGGAAACAGAATTAGCCCTCGATGTCTGAACACCTTTTTTTGAAAAAATCCCTAAGCCGCGCGGTCACAATTTCAGCAAAAATCTGACATTCTGCAATTCACTCAGAAATGGTGCCAAACTGTTGCAAACGATCCCCTGAAAGCTTTTTCGGTGGAAACAGATGGGTTTGTATCATGGGAAACAAAATTAGCCCTCGACGTCTGAGCAACTTTTTTTGAAAAAATCCCCAAGCCGCGCGGTCACAATTTCAGCAAAAATCTGACATTCTGCAATTCACTCAGAAATGGTGCCAAACTGTTGCAAACGATCCCATGAAAGCTTTTTCGGTTGAAACAGATGGGTTTGTATCATGGGAAACAGAATTAGCTGTCGACATCTGAACACCTTTTTTTGAAAAAAACCCTAAGCCGCGCGATCACAATTTCAGCAAAAATCTGACGTTCTGCAATTCACTGAGAGATGGTGCCGAACTTTTACAAACGATCGACTGAAAGCTTTTTCGGTGAAAACAGATGGGTTTTTATCATGGGAAACAGAATTAGCCCTCGATGTCTGAACACCTTTTTTTGAAAAAATCCCTAAGCCGCGCGGTCACAATTTCAGGAAAAATCTGACATTCTGCAATTCACTCCGAAATGGTGCCAAACTGTTGCAAACGATCGACTGAAAGCTTTTTCGGTGGAAACAGATGGGTTTTTATCATGGGAAACAGAATTAGCCCTCGATGTCTGAACACCTTTTTTTGAAAAAATCCCTAAGCCGCGCGGTCACAATTTCAGCAAAAATCTGACATTCTGCAATTCACTCAGAAATGGTGCCAAACTGTTACAAACGATCGACTGAAAGCTTTTTCGGTGGAAACAGATGGGTTTTTATCATGGGAAACAGAATTAGCCCTCGATGTCTGAACACCTTTTTTTGAAAAAATCCCTAAGCCGCGCGGTCACAATTTCAGCAAAAATCTGACATTCTGCAATTCACTCAGAAATGGTGCCAAACTGTTGCAAACGGTCAACTGAAAGCTTTTTCGGTGGAAATAGATGGGTTTTTATCATGGGAAACAAAATTAGCCCTCGATGTCTGAACACCTTTTTTTGAAAAAATCCCTAAAGCCGCGCGGTCACAATTTCAGCAAAAATCTGACGTTCTGCAATTCAGTCAGAAATGGTGCCAAACTGTTGCAAACGATCCCATGAAAGCTTTTTCGGTTGAAACAGATGGGTTTGTATCATGCGAAACAGAGTTAGCCCTCGATGTCTGAACACCTTTTTTTGAAAAAATCCCTAAGCCGCGCGGTCACAATTTCAGCAAAAATCTGACATTCTGCAATTCACTCAGAAATGGTGCCAAACTGTTGCAAACGGTCAACTGAAAGCTTTTTCGGTGGAAATAGATGGGTTTTTATCATGGGAAACAAAATTAGCCCTCGATGTCTGAACACCTTTTTTTGAAAAAATCCCTAAAGCCGCGCGGTCACAATTTCAGCAAAAATCTGACGTTCTGCAATTCAGTCAGAAATGGTGCCAAACTGTTGCAAACGATCCCATGAAAGCTTTTTCGGTTGAAACAGATGGGTTTGTATCATGCGAAACAGAGTTAGCCCTCGATGTCTGAACACCTTTTTTTGAAAAAATCCCTAAGCCGCGCGATCACAATTTCAGCAAAAATCTGACGTTCTGCAATTCACTGAGAGATGGTGCCGAACTTTTACAAACGATCGACTGAAAGCTTTTTCGGTGAAAACAGATGGGTTTTTATCATGGGAAACAGAATTAGCCCTCGATGTCTGAACACCTTTTTTTGAAAAAATCCCTAAGCCGCGCGGTCACAATTTCAGCAAAAATCTGACATTCTGCAATTCACTCAGAAATGGTGCCAAACTGTTGCAAACGATCGACTGAAAGCTTTTTCGGTGGAAACAGATGGGTTTTTATCATGGGAAACAGAATTAGCCCTCGATGTCTGAACACCTTTTTTTGAAAAAATCCCTAAGCCGCGCGGTCACAATTTAAGCAAAAATCTGACATTCTGCAATTCACTCAGAAATGGTGCCAAACTGTTGCAAACGATCGACTGAAAGCTTTTTCGGTGGAAATAGATGGGTTTTTATCATGGGAAACAAAATTAGCCCTCGATGTCTGAACACCTTTTTTTGAAAAAATCCCTAAAGCCGCGTGATCACAATTTCAGCAAAAATCTGACGTTCTGCAATTCACTGAGAGATGGTGCCGAACTTTTGCAAACGATCGACTGAAAGCTTTTTCGGTGAAAACAGATGGGTTTTTATCATGGGAAACAGAATTAGCCCTCGATGTCTGAACACCTTTTTTTGAAAAAATCCCTAAGCCGCGCGGTCACAATTTCAGCAAAAATCTGACGTTTTGCAATTCACTCAGAAATGGTGCCAAACTGTTGCAAACGATCCCCTGAAAGCTTTTTCGGTGGAAACAGATGGGTTTTTATCATGGGAAACAAAATTAGCCCTCGACGTCTGAGCAACTTTTTTTGAAAAAATCCCCAAGCCGCGCGGTCACAATTTCAGCAAAAATCTGACATTCTGCAATTCATTCAGAAATGGTGCCAAACTGTTGCAAACGATCGACTGAAAGCTTTTTCGGTGGAAACAGATGGGTTTTTATCATGGGAAACAGAATTAGCCCTCGATGTCTGAACACCTTTTTTTGAAAAAATCCCTAAGCCGCGCGGTCACAATTTCAGCAAAAATCTGACATTCTGCAATTCACTCAGAAATGGTGCCAAACTGTTGCAAACGATCGACTGAAAGCTTTTTCGGTGGAAACAGATGGGTTTTTATCATAGGAAACAGAATTAGCTCACAATGTCTGAACCACTTTTTTTGAAAAAATCCCTAAGCCGCGCGATCACAATTTCAGCAAAAATCTGACATTCTGCAATTCACTCAGAAATGGTGCCAAACTGTTGCAAACGATCGACTGAAAGCTTTTTTGGTGGAAATAGATGGGTTTTTATCATGGGAAACAAAATTAGCCCTCGACGTCTGAGCAACTTTTTTTGAAAAAATCCCCAAGCCGCGCGGTCACAATTTCAGCAAAAATCTGACGTTCTGCAATTCACTCAGAAATGGTGCCGAACTTCTGCAAACGATCGACTGAAAGCTTTTTCGGTGGAAACAGATGGGTTTTTATCATAGGAAACAGAATTAGCCCACAACGTCTGAACCACTTTTTTTGAAAAAATCCCTAAGCCGCGCGGTCACAATTTCAGCAAAAATCTGACATTCTGCAATTCACTCAGAAATGGTGCCAAACTGTTGCAAACAATCGACTGAAAGCTTTTTTGGTGGAAATAGATGGGTTTTTATCATGGGAAACAAAATTAGCCCTCGACGTCTAAGCAACTTTTTTTGAAAAAATCCCCAAGTCGCGCGGTCACAATTTCAGCAAAAATCTGACGTTCTGCAATTCACTCAGAAATGGTGCCGAACTTTTGCAAACGATCGACTGAAAGCTTTTTCGGTGGAAACAGATGGGTTTTTATCATGGGAAACAGAATTCGCCCTCGATGTCTGAACACCTTTTTTGGAAAAAATCCCTAAGCCGCGCGGTCACAATTTCAGCAAAAATCTGACGTTGTGCAATTCACTCAGAAATGGGGCCAAACTGTTGCAAACGATCGACTGAAAGCTTTTTTGGGGGAAATAGATGGGTTTTTATCATGGGAAACAAAATTAGCCCTCGACGTCTGAGCAACTTTTTTTGAAAAAATCCCCAAGCCGCGCGGTCACAATTTCAGCAAAAATCTGACATTCTGCAATTCACTCAGAAATGGTGCCAAACTGTTGCAAACGATCGACTGAAAGCTTTTTCGGTGGAAACAGATGGGTTTTTATCATAGGAAACAGAATTAGCCCACAACGTCTGAACCACTTTTTTTGAAAAAATCCCTAAGCCGCGCGGTCACAATTTCAGCAAAAATCTGACATTCTGCAATTCACTCAGAAATGGTGCCAAACTGTTGCAAACGATCGACTGAAAGCTTTTTCGGTGGAAACAGATGGGTTTTTATCATGGGAAACAGAATTAGCCCTCGACGTCTGAACCACTTTTTTTGAAAAAATCCCTAAGCCGCGCGGTCACAATTTCAGCAAAAATCTGACGTTCTGCAATTCACTCAGAAATGGTGCCAAACTGTTGCAAACGATCGACTGAAAGCTTTTTCGGTGGAAACAGATGGGTTTTTATCATAGGAAACAGAATTAGCCCTCGATGTCTGAACACCTTTTTTTGAAAAAATCCCTAAGCCGCACGGTCACAATTTCAGCAAAAATCTGACGTTGTGCAATTCACTCAGAAATGGGGCCAAACTGTTGCAAACGATCGACTGAAAGCTTTTTTGGTGGAAATAGATGGTTTTTTATCATGGGAAACAAAATTCGCCCTCGACGTCTGAACACCTTTTTTGGAAAAAATCCCTAAGCCGCGCGGTCACAATTTCAGCAAAAATCTGACGTTGTGCAATTCACTCAGAAATGGGGCCAAACTGTTGCAATCGATCGACTGAAAGCTTTTTTGGTGGAAATAGATGGGTTTTTATCGTGGGAAACAACATTAGCCCTCGACGTCTGAGCAACTTTTTTTGAAAAAATCCCCAAGCCGCGCGGTCACAATTTCAGCAAAAATCTGACATTCTGCAATTCACTCAGAAATGGTGCCAAACTGTGGGAAACGATCGACTGAAAGCTTTTTCGGTGGAAACAGATGGGTTTTTATCATGGGAAACAGAATTAGCCCTCGATGTCTGAACACCTTTTTTTGAAAAAATCCCTAAGCCGCGCGGTCACAATTTCAGCAAAAATCTGACATTCTGCAATTCACTCAGAAATGGTGCCAAACTGTTGCAAACGATCGACTGAAAGCTTTTTCGGTGGAAACAGATGGGTTTTTATCATAGGAAACAGAATTAGCCCACAACGTCTGAACCACTTTTTTTGAAAAAATCCCTAAGCCGCGCGGTCACAATTTCAGCAAAAATCTGACATTCTGCAATTCACTCAGAAATGGTGCCAAACTGTTGCAAACGATCGACTGAAAGCTTTTTTTGATGCAAATAGATGGGTTTTTATCATGGGAAACAAAATTAGCCCTCGACGTCTGAGCAACTTTTTTTGAAAAAATCCCCAAGCCGCGCGGTCACAATTTCAGCAAAAATCTGACATTCTGCAATTCACTCAGAAATGGTGCCAAACTGTTGCAAACGATCGACTGAAAGCTTTTTCGGTGGAAACAGATGGGTTTTTATCATAGGAAACAGAATTAGCCCACAACGTCTGAACCACTTTTTTTGAAAAAATCCCTAAGCCGCGCGGTCACAATTTCAGCAAAAATCTGACATTCTGCAATTCACTCAGAAATGGTGCCAAACTGTTGCAAACGATCGACTGAAAGCTTTTTCGGTGGAAACAGATGGGTTTTTATCATGGGAAACAGAATTAGCCCTCGACGTCTGAACCACTTTTTTTGAAAAAATCCCTAAGCCGCGCGGTCACAATTTCAGCAAAAATCTGACGTTCTGCAATTCACTCAGAAATGGTGCCAAACTGTTGCAAACGATCGACTGAAAGCTTTTTCGGTGGAAACAGATGGGTTTTTATCATAGGAAACAGAATTAGCCCTCGATGTCTGAACACCTTTTTTTGAAAAAATCCCTAAGCCGCACGGTCACAATTTCAGCAAAAATCTGACGTTGTGCAATTCACTCAGAAATGGGGCCAAACTGTTGCAAACGATCGACTGAAAGCTTTTTTGGTGGAAATAGATGGTTTTTTATCATGGGAAACAAAATTCGCCCTCGACGTCTGAACACCTTTTTTGGAAAAAATCCCTAAGCCGCGCGGTCACAATTTCAGCAAAAATCTGACGTTCTGCAATTCACTCAGAAATGGTGCCAAACTGTTGCAAACGATCCCATGAAAGCTTTTTCGGTGGAAACAGATTGGTTTTTATCATAGGAAACAGAATTAGCCCTCGATGTCTGAACACCTTTTTTTGAAAAAATCCCTAAGCCGCACGGTCACAATTTCAGCAAAAATCTGACGTTGTGCAATTCACTCAGAAATGGGGCCAAACTGTTGCAAACGATCGACTGAAAGCTTTTTTGGTGGAAATAGATGGTTTTTTATCATGGGAAACAAAATTCGCCCTCGACGTCTGAACACCTTTTTTGGAAAAAATCCCTAAGCCGCGCGGTCACAATTTCAGCAAAAATCTGACGTTGTGCAATTCACTCAGAAATGGGGCAAAACTGTTGCAATCGATCGACTGAAAGCTTTTTTGGTGGAAATAGATGGGTTTTTATCGTGGGAAACAACATTAGCCCTCGACGTCTGAGCAACTTTTTTTGAAAAAATCCCCAAGCCGCGCGGTCACAATTTCAGCAAAAATCTGACATTCTGCAATTCACTCAGAAATGGTGCCAAACTGTGGGAAACGATCGACTGAAAGCTTTTTCGGTGGAAACAGATGGGTTTTTATCATGGGAAACAGAATTAGCCCTCGATGTCTGAACACCTTTTTTTGAAAAAATCCCTAAGCCGCGCGGTCACAATTTCAGCAAAAATCTGACATTCTGCAATTCACTCAGAAATGGTGCCAAACTGTTGCAAACGATCGACTGAAAGCTTTTTCGGTGGAAACAGATGGGTTTTTATCATAGGAAACAGAATTAGCCCACAACGTCTGAACCACTTTTTTTGAAAAAATCCCTAAGCCGCGCGGTCACAATTTCAGCAAAAATCTGACATTCTGCAATTCACTCAGAAATGGTGCCAAACTGTTGCAAACGATAGACTGAAAGCTTTTTTTGATGCAAATAGATGGGTTTTTATCATGGGAAACAAAATTAGCCCTCGACGTCTGAGCAACTTTTTTTGAAAAAATCCCCAAGCCGCGCGGTCACAATTTCAGCAAAAATCTGACATTCTGCAATTCACTCAGAAATGGTGCCAAACTGTTGCAAACGATCGACTGAAAGCTTTTTCGGTGGAAACAGATGGGTTTTTATCATAGGAAACAGAATTAGCCCACAACGTCTGAACCACTTTTTTTGAAAAAATCCCTAAGCCGCGCGGTCACAATTTCAGCAAAAATCTGACATTCTGCAATTCACTCAGAAATGGTGCCAAACTGTTGCAAACGATCGACTGAAAGCTTTTTCGGTGGAAACAGATGGGTTTTTATCATGGGAAACAGAATTAGCCCTCGACGTCTGAACCACTTTTTTTGAAAAAATCCCTAAGCCGCGCGGTCACAATTTCAGCAAAAATCTGACGTTCTGCAATTCACTCAGAAATGGTGCCAAACTGTTGCAAACGATCGACTGAAAGCTTTTTCGGTGGAAACAGATGGGTTTTTATCATAGGAAACAGAATTAGCCCTCGATGTCTGAACACCTTTTTTTGAAAAAATCCCTAAGCCGCACGGTCACAATTTCAGCAAAAATCTGACGTTGTGCAATTCACTCAGAAATGGGGCCAAACTGTTGCAAACGATCGACTGAAAGCTTTTTTGGTGGAAATAGATGGTTTTTTATCATGGGAAACAAAATTCGCCCTCGACGTCTGAACACCTTTTTTGGAAAAAATCCCTAAGCCGCGCGGTCACAATTTCAGCAAAAATCTGACGTTGTGCAATTCACTCAGAAATGGGGCCAAACTGTTGCAATCGATCGACTGAAAGCTTTTTTGGTGGAAATAGATGGGTTTTTATCGTGGGAAACAAAATTCGCCCTCGACGTCTGAACACCTTTTTTGGAAAAAATCCCTAAGCCGCGCGATCACAATTTCAGCAAAAATCTGACGTTGTGCAATTCACTCAGAAATGGGGCCAAACTGTTGCAAACGATCGACTGAAAGCTTTTTTGGTGGAAATAGATGGGTTTTTATCATGGGAAAGCAAATTAGCCCTCGATGTCTGAACACCTTTTTTTGAAAAAATCCCTAAGCCGCGCGGTCACAATTTCAGCAAAAATCTGACGTTCTGCAATTCACTCAGAAATGGTGCCGAACTTTTGGAAACGATCCCCTGAAAGCTTTTTCGGTGGAAACAGATTGGTTTTTATCATGGGAAACAGAATTAGCGCACAACGTTTTGAACAACTTTTTTTGAAAAAATCCCTAAGCCGCGCGGTCACAATTTCAGCAAAAAACTGACGTTCTGCAATTCACTCAGAAATGTTGACAAACTGTTGCAAACGATCCCCTGAAAGCTTTTTCGGTGGAAACAGATGGGTTTTTATCATGGGAAACAGAATTAGCCCACAACATCTGAACTCCTTTTTTTGAAAAAATCCCTAAGCCGCGCGGTCACAATTTCAGCAAAAATCTGACGTTCTGCAATTCACTCAGAAATGGTGCTGAACTGTTGCAAACGATCCCCTGAAAGCTTTTTCGGTGGAAACAGATGGGTTTGTATCATAGGAAACAGAATTAGCCCTCGATGTCTGAACACCTTTTTTTGAAAAAATCCCTAAGCCGCGGGGTCACAATTTCAGCAAAAATCTGACGTTTTGCAATTCACTCAGAAATGGTGCCAAACTGTTGCAAACGATCCCCTGAAAGCTTTTTCGATGGAAACAGATGGGTTTTTATCATGGGAAACAAAATTAGCCCTCGATGTCTGAACACCTTTTTTTGAAAAAATCCCTAAGCCGCGCGGTCACAATTTCAGCAAAAATCTGACATTCTGCAATTCACTCAGAAATGGTGCCAAACTGTTGCAAACGATCGACTGAAAGCTTTTTCGGTGGAAATAGATGGGTTTTTATCATGGGAAACAAAATTAGCCCTCGATGTCTGAACACCTTTTTTTGAAAAAATCCCTAAGCCGCGCGGTCACAATTTCAGCAAAAATCTGACATTCTGCAATTCACTCAGAAATGGTGCCAAACTGTTGCAAACGATCGAATGAAAGCTTTTTCGGTGGAAACAGATGGGTTTTTATCATGGGAAACAGAATTAGCCCACGACATCTGAACAACTTTTTTTGAAAAAATCCCTAAGCCGCACGGTCACAATTTCAGCAAAAATCTGACGTTCTGCAATTCACTCAGAAATGGTGCTGAACTGTTGCAAACTATCCCCTGAAAGCTTTTTCGGTGGAAACAGATGGATTTGTATCATGGGAAACAGAATTAGCCCGCGATGTCTGAACACTTTTTTTTGAAAAAATCCCTAAAGCCGCGCGGTCACAATTTCAGCCAAAATCTGACGTTCTGCAATTCAGTCAGAAATGGTGCCAAACTGTTGCAAACGATCCCATGAAAGCTTTTTCGGTTGAAACAGATGGGTTTGTATCATGGGAAACAGAATTAGCTGTCGACATCTGAACACCTTTTTTTGAAAAAAACCCTAAGCCGCGCGATCACAATTTCAGCAAAAATCTGACGTTCTGCAATTCACTGAGAGATGGTGCCGAACTTTTGCAAACGATCGACTGAAAGCTTTTTCGGTGAAAACAGATGGGTTTTTATCATGGGAAACAGAATTAGCCCTCGATGTCTGAACACCTTTTTTTGAAAAAATCCCTAAGCCGCGCGGTCACAATTTCAGCAAAAATCTGACATTCTGCAATTCACTCAGAAATGGTGCCAAACTGTTGCAAGCGATCGACTGAAAGCTTTTTTGGTGGAAATAGATGGGTTTGTATCATAGGAAACAGAATTAGCCCTCGATGTCTGAACACCTTTGTTTGAAAAAATCCCTAAGCCGCGCGGTCACAATTTCAGCAAAAAACTGACGTTCTGCAATTCACTCAGAAATGGTGCCAAACTGTTGCAAACGATCGACTGAAAGCTTTTTTGGTGGAAATAGATGGGTTTTTATCATGGGAAAGCAAATTAGCCCTCGATGTCTGAACACCTTTTTTTGAAAAAATCCCTAAGCCGCGCAGTCACAATTTCAGCAAAAATCTGACGTTCTGCAATTCACTCAGAAATGGTGCTGAACTTTTGCAAACGATCCCCTGAAAGCTTTTTCGGTGGAAACAGATTGGTTTTTATCATGGGAAACAGAATTAGCCCACAACGTTTGAACAACTTTTTTTGAAAAAATCCCTAAGCCGCGCGGTCACAATTTCAGCAAAAAACTGACGTTCTGCAATTCACTCAGAAATGGTGCCAAACTGTTGCAAACGATCGACTGAAAGCTTTTTTGGTGGAAATAGATGGGTTTTTATCATGGGAAAGCAAATTAGCCCTCGATGTCTGAACACCTTTTTTTGAAAAAATCCCTAAGCCGCGCGGTCACAATTTCAGCAAAAATCTGACGTTCTGCAATTCACTCAGAAATGGTGCTGAACTTTTGCAAACGATCCCCTGAAAGCTTTTTCGGTGGAAACAGATTGGTTTTTATCATGGGAAACAGAATTAGCCCACAACGTTTGAACACCTTTTTTTGAAAAAATCCCTAAGCCGCGCGGTCACAATTTCAGCAAAAATCTGACGTTCTGCAATTCACTCAGAAATGGTGCTGAACTGTTGCAAACGATCCCCTGAAAGCTTTTTCGGTGGAAACAGATGGGTTTTTATCATGGGAAACAGAATTAGCCCACAACGTTTGAACAACTTTTTTTGAAAAAATCCCTAAGCCGCGCGGTCACAATTTCAGCAAAAAACTGACGTTCTGCAATTCACTCAGAAATGGTGCCAAACTGTTGCAAACGATCGACTGAAAGCTTTTTTGGTGGAAATAGATGGGTTTTTATCATGGGAAAGCAAATTAGCCCTCGATGTCTGAACACCTTTTTTTGAAAAAATCCCTAAGCCGCGCGGTCACAATTTCAGCAAAAATCTGACGTTCTGCAATTCACTCAGAAATGGTGCTGAACTTTTGCAAACGATCCCCTGAAAGCTTTTTCGGTGGAAACAGATTGGTTTTTATCATGGGAAACAGAATTAGCCCACAACGTTTGAACACCTTTTTTTGAAAAAATCCCTAAGCCGCGCGGTCACAATTTCAGCAAAAATCTGACGTTCTGCAATTCACTCAGAAATGGTGCTGAACTGTTGCAAACGATCCCCTGAAAGCTTTTTCGGTGGAAACAGATGGGTTTTTATCATGGGAAACAGAATTAGCCCACAGCATCTGAACACCTTTTTTTGAAAAAATCCCTAAGCCGCGCGGTCACAATTTCAGCAAAAATCTGACGTTCTGCAATTCACTCAGAAATGGTGCTGAACTGTTGCAAACGATCCCCTGAAAGCTTTTTCGGTGGAAACAGATGGGTTTTTATCATAGGAAACAGAATTAGCCCTCGATGTCTGAACACCTTTTTTTGAAAAAATCCCTAAGCCGCGGGGTCACAATTTCAGCAAAAATCTGACGTTTTGCAATTCACTCAGAAATGGTGCCAAACTGTTGCAAACGATCCCCTGAAAGCTTTTTCGGTGGAAACAGATGGGTTTTTATCATGGGAAACAAAATTAGCCCTCGATGTCTGAACACCTTTTTTTGAAAAAATCCCTAAGCCGCGCGGTCACAATTTCAGCAAAAATCTGACGTTCTGCAATTCACTGAGAAATGGTGCTGAACTTTTGCAAACGATCCCATGAAAGCTTTTTCGGTGGAAACAGATTGGTTTTTATCATGGGAAACAGAATTAGCCCACAACGTTTGAACAACTTTTTTTGAAAAAATCCCTAAGCCGCGCGGTCACAATTTCAGCAAAAAACTGACGTTCTGCAATTCACTCAGAAATGGTGCCAAACTGTTGCAAACGATCGACTGAAAGCTTTTTTGGTGGAAATAGATGGGTTTTTATCATGGGAAAGCAAATTAGCCCTCGATGTCTGAACACCTTTTTTTGAAAAAATCCCTAAGCCGCGCGGTCACAATTTCAGCAAAAATCTGACGTTCTGCAATTCACTCAGAAATGGTGCTGAACTTTTGCAAACGATCCCCTGAAAGCTTTTTCGGTGGAAACAGATTGGTTTTTATCATGGGAAACAGAATTAGCCCACAACGTTTGAACACCTTTTTTTGAAAAAATCCCTAAGCCGCGCGGTCACAATTTCAGCAAAAATCTGACGTTCTGCAATTCACTCAGAAATGGTGCCAAACTGTTGCAAACGATCCCCTGAAAGCTTTTTCGGTGGAAACAGATGGGTTTTTATCATGGGAAACAGAATTAGCCCACAGCATCTGAACACCTTTTTTTGAAAAAATCCCTAAGCCGCGCGGTCACAATTTCAGCAAAAATCTGACGTTCTGCAATTCACTCAGAAATGGTGCTGAACTGTTGCAAACGATCGACTGAAAGCTTTTTCGGTGGAAACAGATGGGTTTGTATCATAGGAAACAGAATTAGCCCTCGATGTCTGAACACCTTTTTTTGAAAAAATCCCTAAGCCGCGGGGTCACAATTTCAGCAAAAATCTGACGTTTTGCAATTCACTCAGAAATGGTGCCAAACTGTTGCAAACGATCCCCTGAAAGCTTTTTCGGTGGAAACAGATGGGTTTTTATCATGGGAAACAAAATTAGCCCTCGATGTCTGAACACCTTTTTTTGAAAAAATCCCTAAGCCGCGCGGTCACAATTTCAGCAAAAATCTGACGTTCTGCAATTCACTGAGAAATGGTGCTGAACTTTTGCAAACGATCCCCTGAAAGCTTTTTCGGTGGAAACAGATTGGTTTTTATCATGGGAAACAGAATTAGCCCACAACGTTTGAACAACTTTTTTTGAAAAAATCCCTAAGCCGCGCGGTCACAATTTCAGCAAAAAACTGACGTTCTGCAATTCACTCAGAAATGGTGCCAAACTGTTGCAAACGATCGACTGAAAGCTTTTTTGGTGGAAATAGATGGGTTTTTATCATGGGAAAGCAAATTAGCCCTCGATGTCTGAACACCTTTTTTTGAAAAAATCCCTAAGCCGCGCGGTCACAATTTCAGCAAAAATCTGACGTTCTGCAATTCACTCAGAAATGGTGCTGAACTTTTGCAAACGATCCCCTGAAAGCTTTTTCGGTGAAAACAGATTGGTTTTTATCATGGGAAACAGAATTAGCCCACAATGTTTGAACACCTTTTTTTGAAAAAATCCCTAAGCCGCGCGGTCACAATTTCAGCAAAAATCTGACGTTCTGCAATTCACTCAGAAATGGTGCTGAACTGTTGCAAACGATCCCCTGAAAGCTTTTTCGGTGGAAACAGATGGGTTTTTATCATGGGAAACAGAATTAGCCCACAGCATCTGAACACCTTTTTTTGAAAAAATCCCTAAGCCGCGCGGTCACAATTTCAGCAAAAATCTGACGTTCTGCAATTCACTCAGAAATGGTGCTGAACTGTTGCAAACGATCCCCTGAAAGCTTTTTCGGTGGAAACAGATGGGTTTGTATCATAGGAAACAGAATTAGCCCTCGATGTCTGAACACCTTTTTTTGAAAAAATCCCTAAGCCGCGGGGTCACAATTTCAGCAAAAATCTGACGTTTTGCAATTCACTCAGAAATGGTGCCAAACTGTTGCAAACGATCCCCTGAAAGCTTTTTCGGTGGAAACAGATGGGTTTTTATCATGGGAAACAAAATTAGCCCTCGATGTCTGAACACCTTTTTTTGAAAAAATCCCTAAGCCGCGCGGTCACAATTTCAGCAAAAATTTGACTTTCTGCAATTCACTCAGAAATGGTGCTGAACTGTTGCAAACGATCCCCTGAAAGCTTTTTCGGTGGAAACAGATGGGTTTGTATCATAGGAAACAGAATTAGCCCTCGATGTCTGAACACCTTTTTTTGAAAAAATCCCTAAGCCGCGGGGTCACAATTTCAGCAAAAATCTGACGTTTTGCAATTCACTCAGAAATGGTGCCAAACTGTTGCAAACGATCCCCTGAAAGCTTTTTCGGTGGAAACAGATGGGTTTTTATCATGGGAAACAAAATTAGCCCTCGATGTCTGAACACCTTTTTTTGAAAAAATCCCTAAGCCGCGCGGTCACAATTTCAGCAAAAATCTGACATTCTGCAATTCACTCAGAAATGGTGCCAAACTGTTGCAAACGATCGACTGAAAGCTTTTTC
This sequence comes from Podarcis tiliguerta, assembly GCF_965153285.1. Classification (NCBI taxonomy): domain Eukaryota; kingdom Metazoa; phylum Chordata; class Lepidosauria; order Squamata; family Lacertidae; genus Podarcis; species Podarcis tiliguerta. The sequence continues at coordinate 69,218,710 of NC_139542.1, read as the reverse complement.
GGTGGAAATAGATGGGTTTTTATCATGGGAAACAAAATTAGCCCTCGATGTCTGAACACCTTTTTTTGAAAAAATCCCTAAGCCGCGCGGTCACAATTTCAGCAAAAATCTGACATTCTGCAATTCACTCAGAAATGGTGCCAAACTGTTGCAAACGATCGAATGAAAGCTTTTTCGGCGGAAACAGATGGGTTTTTATCATGGAAAACAGAATTAGCCCACAACTTCTGAACAACTTTTTTTGAAAAAATCCCTAAGCCTCGCGGTCACAATTTCAGCAAAAATCTGACGTTCTGCAATTCACTCAGAAATGGTGCTGAACTGTTGCAAACGATCCCATGAAAGCTTTTTCGGTTGAAACAGATGGGTTTGTATCATGGGAAACAGAATTAGCTGTCGACATCTGAACACCTTTTTTTGAAAAAAACCCTAAGCCGCGCGATCACAATTTCAGCAAAAATGTGACGTTCTGCAATTCACTGAGAGATGGTGCCGAACTTTTGCAAACGATCGACTGAAAGCTTTTTCGGTGGAAACAGATGGGTTTTTATCATGGGAAACAGAATTAGCCCTCGATGTCTGTACACCTTTTTTTGAAAAAATCCCCAAGCCGCGCGGTCACAATTTCAGCAAAAATCTGACATTCTGCAATTCACTCAGAAATGGTGCTGAACTTTTGCAAACGATCCCCTGAAAGCTTTTTCGGTGGAAACAGATTGGTTTTTATCATGGGAAACAGAATTAGCCCACAACGTTTGAACAACTTTTTTTGAAAAAATCCCTAAGCCGCGCGGTCACAATTTCAGCAAAAAACTGACGTTCTGCAATTCACTCAGAAATGGTGCCAAACTGTTGCAAACGATCGACTGAAAGCTTTTTTGGTGGAAATAGATGGGTTTTTATCATGGGAAAGCAAATTAGCCCTCGATGTCTGAACACCTTTTTTTGAAAAAATCCCTAAGCCGCGCGGTCACAATTTCAGCAAAAATCTGACGTTCTGCAATTCACTCAGAAATGGTGCTGAACTTTTGCAAACGATCCCCTGAAAGCTTTTTCGGTGAAAACAGATTGGTTTTTATCATGGGAAACAGAATTAGCCCACAATGTTTGAACACCTTTTTTTGAAAAAATCCCTAAGCCGCGCGGTCACAATTTCAGCAAAAATCTGACGTTCTGCAATTCACTCAGAAATGGTGCTGAACTGTTGCAAACGATCCCCTGAAAGCTTTTTCGGTGGAAACAGATGGGTTTTTATCATGGGAAACAGAATTAGCCCACAGCATCTGAACACCTTTTTTTGAAAAAATCCCTAAGCCGCGCGGTCACAATTTCAGCAAAAATCTGACGTTCTGCAATTCACTCAGAAATGGTGCTGAACTGTTGCAAACGATCCCCTGAAAGCTTTTTCGGTGGAAACAGATGGGTTTGTATCATAGGAAACAGAATTAGCCCTCGATGTCTGAACACCTTTTTTTGAAAAAATCCCTAAGCCGCGGGGTCACAATTTCAGCAAAAATCTGACGTTTTGCAATTCACTCAGAAATGGTGCCAAACTGTTGCAAACGATCCCCTGAAAGCTTTTTCGGTGGAAACAGATGGGTTTTTATCATGGGAAACAAAATTAGCCCTCGATGTCTGAACACCTTTTTTTGAAAAAATCCCTAAGCCGCGCGGTCACAATTTCAGCAAAAATTTGACTTTCTGCAATTCACTCAGAAATGGTGCTGAACTGTTGCAAACGATCCCCTGAAAGCTTTTTCGGTGGAAACAGATGGGTTTGTATCATAGGAAACAGAATTAGCCCTCGATGTCTGAACACCTTTTTTTGAAAAAATCCCTAAGCCGCGGGGTCACAATTTCAGCAAAAATCTGACGTTTTGCAATTCACTCAGAAATGGTGCCAAACTGTTGCAAACGATCCCCTGAAAGCTTTTTCGGTGGAAACAGATGGGTTTTTATCATGGGAAACAAAATTAGCCCTCGATGTCTGAACACCTTTTTTTGAAAAAATCCCTAAGCCGCGCGGTCACAATTTCAGCAAAAATCTGACATTCTGCAATTCACTCAGAAATGGTGCCAAACTGTTGCAAACGATCGACTGAAAGCTTTTTCGGTGGAAATAGATGGGTTTTTATCATGGGAAACAAAATTAGCCCTCGATGTCTGAACACCTTTTTTTGAAAAAATCCCTAAGCCGCGCGGTCACAATTTCAGCAAAAATCTGACATTCTGCAATTCACTCAGAAATGGTGCCAAACTGTTGCAAACGATCGAATGAAAGCTTTTTCGGCGGAAACAGATGGGTTTTTATCATGGAAAACAGAATTAGCCCACAACTTCTGAACAACTTTTTTTGAAAAAATCCCTAAGCCTCGCGGTCACAATTTCAGCAAAAATCTGACGTTCTGCAATTCACTCAGAAATGGTGCTGAACTGTTGCAAACGATCCCCTGAAAGCTTTTTCGGTTGAAACAGATGGGTTTGTATCATGGGAAACAGAATTAGCTGTCGACATCTGAACACCTTTTTTTGAAAAAAACCCTAAGCCGCGCGATCACAATTTCAGCAAAAATGTGACGTTCTGCAATTCACTGAGAGATGGTGCCGAACTTTTGCAAACGATCGACTGAAAGCTTTTTCGGTGGAAACAGATGGGTTTTTATCATGGGAAACAGAATTAGCCCTCGATGTCTGTACACCTTTTTTTGAAAAAATCCCCAAGCCGCGCGGTCACAATTTCAGCAAAAATCTGACATTCTGCAATTCACTCAGAAATGGTGCCAAACTGTTGCAAGCGATCGACTGAAAGCTTTTTCGGTGGAAACAGATGGGTTTTTATCATGGGAAACAGAATTAGCCCACAACGTCTGAACAACTTTTTTTGAAAAAATCCCTAAGCCGCGCGATCACAATTTCAGCAAAAATCTGACGTTCTGCAATTCACTGAGAGATGGTGCCGAACTTTTGCAAACGATCGACTGAAAGCTTTTTCGGTGGAAACAGATGGGTTTTTATCATGGGAAACAGAATTAGCCCTCGATGTCTGTACACCTTTTTTTGAAAAAATCCCCAAGCTGCGCGGTCACAATTTCAGCAAAAATCTGACATTCTGCAATTCAGTCAGAAATGGTGCCAAACTGTTGCAAACGATCGACTGAAAGCTTTTTTGGTGGAAATAGATGGGTTTGTATCATAGGACACAGAATTAGCCCTCTATGTCTGAACACCTTTTTTTGAAAAAATCCCTAAGCCGCGCGGTCACAATTTCAGCAAAAATCTGACGTTTTGCAATTCACTCAGAAATGGTGCCAAACTGTTGCAAACGATCGACTGAAAGCTTTTTCGGTGGAAATAGATGGGTTTTTATCATGGGAAACAAAATTAGCCCTCGATGTCTGAACACCTTTTTTTGAAAAAATCCCTAAAGCCGCGCGGTCACAATTTCAGCAAAAATCTGACGTTCTGCAATTCAGTCAGAAATGGTGCCAAACTGTTGCAAACGATCCCATGAAAGCTTTTTCGGTTGAAACAGATGGGTTTGTATCATGGGAAACAGAATTAGCTGTCGACATCTGAACACCTTTTATTGAAAAAAACCCTAAGCCGCGCGATCACAATTTCAGCAAAAATCTGACGTTCTGCAATTCACTGAGAGATGGTGCCGAACTTTTACAAACGATCGACTGAAAGCTTTTTCGGTGAAAACAGATGGGTTTTTATCATGGGAAACAGAATTAGCCCTCGATGTCTGAACACCTTTTTTTGAAAAAATCCCTAAGCCGCGCGGTCACAATTTCAGCAAAAATCTGACATTCTGCAATTCACTCAGAAATGGTGCCAAACTGTTGCAAACGATCGACTGAAAGCTTTTTCGGTGGAAACAGATGGGTTTTTATCATGGGAAACAGAATTAGCCCTCGATGTCTGAACACCTTTTTTTGAAAAAATCCCTAAGCCGCGCGGTCACAATTTCAGCAAAAATCTGACATTCTGCAATTCACTCAGAAATGGTGCCAAACTGTTGCAAACGATCGACTGAAAGCTTTTTCGGTGGAAACAGATGGGTTTTTATCATGGGAAACAGAATTAGCCCTCGATGTCTGAACACCTTTTTTTGAAAAAATCCCTAAGCCGCGCGGTCACAATTTCAGCAAAAATCTGACATTCTGCAATTCACTCAGGAATGGTGCCAAACTGTTGCAAACGGTCAACTGAAAGCTTTTTCGGTGGAAATAGATGGGTTTTTATCATGGGAAACAAAATTAGCCCTCGATGTCTGAACACCTTTTTTTGAAAAAATCCCTAAAGCCGCGCGGTCACAATTTCAGCAAAAATCTGACGTTCTGCAATTCAGTCAGAAATGGTGCCAAACTGTTGCAAACGATCCCATGAAAGCTTTTTCGGTTGAAACAGATGGGTTTGTATCATGCGAAACAGTGTTAGCCCTCGATGTCTGAACACCTTTTTTTGAAAAAATCCCTAAGCCGCGCGATCACAATTTCAGCAAAAATCTGACGTTCTGCAATTCACTGAGAGATGGTGCCGAACTTTTACAAACGATCGACTGAAAGCTTTTTCGGTGAAAACAGATGGGTTTTTATCATGGGAAACAGAATTAGCCCTCGATGTCTGAACACCTTTTTTTGAAAAAATCCCTAAGCCGCGCGGTCACAATTTAAGCAAAAATCTGACATTCTGCAATTCACTCAGAAATGGTGCCAAACTGTTGCAAACGATCGACTGAAAGCTTTTCGGTGGAAACAGATGGGTTTTTATCATGGGAAACAGAATTAGCCCTCGATGTCTGAACACCTTTTTTTGAAAAAATCCCTAAGCCGCGCGGTCACAATTTCAGCAAAAATCTGACATTCTGCAATTCACTCAGAAATGGTGCCAAACTGTTGCAAACGGTCAACTGAAAGCTTTTTCGGTGGAAATAGATGGGTTTTTATCATGGGAAACAAAATTAGCCCTCGATGTCTGAACACCTTTTTTTGAAAAAATCCCTAAAGCCGCGAGATCACAATTTCAGCAAAAATCTGACGTTCTGCAATTCACTGAGAGATGGTGCCGAACTTTTGCAAACGATCGACTGAAAGCTTTTTCGGTGAAAACAGATGGGTTTTTATCATGGGAAACAGAATTAGCCCTCGATGTCTGAACACCTTTTTTTGAAAAAATCCCTAAGCCGCGCGGTCACAATTTCAGCAAAAATCTGACGTTTTGCAATTCACTCAGAAATGGTGCCAAAGTGTTGCAAACAATCCCCTGAAAGCTTTTTCGGTGGAAACAGATGGGTTTTTATCATGGGAAACAAAATTAGCCCTCGACGTCTGAGCAACTTTTTTTGAAAAAATCCCCAAGCCGCGCGGTCACAATTTCAGCAAAAATCTGACATTCTGCAATTCATTCAGAAATGGTGCCAAACTGTTGCAAACGATCGACTGAAAGCTTTTTCGGTGGAAATAGATGGGTTTTTATCATGGGAAACAAAATTAGCCCTCGATGTCTGAACACCTTTTTTTAAAAAAATCCCTAAAGCCGCGCGGTCACAATTTCAGCAAAAATCTGACGTTCTGCAATTCACTCAGAAATGGTGCCAAACTGTTGCAAACGATCGACTGAAAGCTTTTTCGGTGGAAATAGATGGGTTTTTATCATGGGAAAGAAAATTAGCCCTCGATGTCTGAACACCTTTTTTTGAAAAAATCCCTAAGCCGCGCTGTCACAATTTCAGCAAAAATCTGACGTTCTGCAATTCACTGAGAGATGGTGCCGAACTTTTGCAAACGATCGACTGAAAGCTTTTTCGGTGAAAACAGATGGGTTTTTATCACGGGAAACAAAATTAGCCCTCGACGTCTGAGGAAGTTTTTTTGAAAAAATCCCCAAGCCGCGCGGTCACAATTTCAGCAAAAATCTGACATTCTGCAATTCACTCAGAAATGGTGCCAAACTGTTGCAAACGATCCCATGAAAGCTTTTTCGGTTGAAACAGATGGGTTTGTATCATGGGAAACAGAATTAGCTGTCGACATCTGAACACCTTTTTTTGAAAAAAACCCTAAGTCGCGCGATCACAATTTCAGCAAAAATCTGACGTTCTGCAATTCACTGAGAGATGGTGCCAAACTTTTACAAACGATCGACTGAAAGCTTTTTCGGTGAAAACAGATGGGTTTTTATCATGGGAAACAGAATTAGCCCTCGATGTCTGAACACCTTTTTTTGAAAAAATCCCTAAGCCGCGCGGTCACAATTTCAGCAAAAATCTGACATTCTGCAATTCACTCAGAAATGGTGCCAAACTGTTGCAAACGATCGACTGAAAGCTTTTTCGGTGAAAACAGATGGGTTTTTATCATGGGAAACAGAATTAGCCCTCGATGTCTGAACACCTTTTTTTGAAAAAATCCCTAAGCCGCGCGGTCACAACTTAAGCAAAAATCTGACATTCTGCAATTGACTCAGAAATGGTGCCAAACTGTTGCAAACGATCAACTGAAAGCTTTTTCGGTGGAAACAGATGGGTTTTTATCATGGGAAACAGAATTAGCCCTCGATGTCTGAACACCTTTTTTTGAAAAAATCCCTAAGCCGCGCGGTCACAATTTCAGCAAAAATCTGACATTCTGCAATTCACTCAGAAATGGTGCCAAACTGTTGCAAACGGTCAACTGAAAGCTTTTTCGGTGGAAATAGATGGGTTTTTATCATGGGAAACAAAATTAGCCCTCGATGTCTGAACACCTTTTTTTGAAAAAATCCCTAAAGCCGCGCGATCACAATTTCAGCAAAAATCTGACGTTCTGCAATTCACTGAGAGATGGTGCCGAACTTTTGCAAACGATCGACTGAAAGCTTTTTCGGTGAAAACAGATGGGTTTTTATCATGGGAAACAGAATTAGCCCTCGATGTCTGAACACCTTTTTTTGAAAAAATCCCTAAGCCGCGCGGTCACAATTTCAGCAAAAATCTGACGTTGTGCAATTCACTCAGAAATGGGGCCAAACTGTTGCAAACGATCGACTGAAAGCTTTTTTGGGGGAAATAGATGGGTTTTTATTATGGGAAACAAAATTAGCCCTCGACGTCTGAGCAACTTTTTTTGAAAAAATCCCCAAGCCGCGCGGTCACAATTTCAGCAAAAATCTGACATTCTGCAATTCACTCAGAAATGGTGCCAAACTGTTGCAAACGATCGACTGAAAGCTTTTTCGGTGGAAATAGATGGGTTTTTATCATGGGAAACAAAATTAGCCCTCGATGTCTGAACACCTTTTTTTGAAAAAATCCCTAAGCCGCGCGGTCACAATTTCAGCAAAAATCTGACATTCTGCAATTCACTCAGAAATGGTGCCAAACTGTTGCAAACGGTCAACTGAAAGCTTTATCGGTGGAAATAGATGGGTTTTTATCATGGGAAACAAAATTAGCCCTCGATGTCTGAACACCTTTTTTTGAAAAAATCCCTAAAGCCGCGAGATCACAATTTCAGCAAAAATCTGACGTTCTGCAATTCACTGAGAGATGGTGCCGAACTTTTGCAAACGATCGACTGAAAGCTTTTTCGGTGAAAACAGATGGGTTTTTATCATGGGAAACAGAATTAGCCCTCGATGTCTGAACACCTTTTTTTGAAAAAATCCCTAAGCCGCGCGGTCACAATTTCAGCAAAAATCTGACGTTTTGCAATTCACTCAGAAATGGTGCCAAACTGTTGCAAACGATCCCCTGAAAGCTTTTTCGGTGGAAACAGATGGGTTTTTATCATGGGAAACAAAATTAGCCCTCGACGTCTGAGCAACTTTTTTTGAAAAAATCCCCAAGCCGCGCGGTCACAATTTCAGCAAAAATCTGACATTCTGCAATTCATTCAGAAATGGTGCCAAACTGTTGCAAACGATCGACTGAAAGCTTTTTCGGTGGAAATAGATGGGTTTTTATCATGGGAAACAAAATTAGCCCTCGATGTCTGAACACCTTTTTTAAAAAAAATCCCTAAAGCCGCGCGGTCACAATTTCAGCATAAATCTGACGTTCTGCAATTCACTCAGAAATGGTGCCAAACTGTTGCAAACGATCGACTGAAAGCTTTTTCGGTGGAAATAGATGGGTTTTTATCATGGGAAAGAAAATTAGCCCTCGATGTCTGAACACCTTTTTTTGAAAAAATCCCTAAGCAAAAATCTGACGTTTTGCAATTCAGTCAGAAATGGTGCCAAACTGTTGCAAACGATCCCCTGAAAGCTTTTTCGGTGGAAACAGATGGGTTTTTATCACGGGAAACAAAATTAGCCCTCGACGTCTGAGGAACTTTTTTTGAAAAAATCCCCAAGCCGCGCGGTCACAATTTCAGCAAAAATCTGACATTCTGCAATTCACTCAGAAATGGTGCCAAACTGTTGCAAACGATCCCATGAAAGCTTTTTCGGTTGAAACAGATGGGTTTGTATCATGGGAAACAAAATTAGCTGTCGACATCTGAACACCTTTTTTTGAAAAAAACCCTACAGCCGCGCGGTCACAATTTCAGCAAAAATCTGACGTTCTGCAATTCACTCAGAAATGGTGCCAAACTGTTGCAAACGATCGACTGAAAGCTTTTTCGGTGGAAATAGATGGGTTTTTATCATGGGAAAGAAAATTAGCCCTCGATGTCTGAACACCTTTTTTTGAAAAAATCCCTAAGCCGCGCTGTCACAATTTCAGCAAAAATCTGACGTTCTGCAATTCACTGAGAGATGGTGCCGAACTTTTGCAAACGATCGACTGAAAGCTTTTTCGGTGAAAACAGATGGGTTTTTATCACGGGAAACAAAATTAGCCCTCGACGTCTGAGGAAGTTTTTTTGAAAAAATCCCCAAGCCGCGCGGTCACAATTTCAGCAAAAATCTGACATTCTGCAATTCACTCAGAAATGGTGCCAAACTGTTGCAAACGATCCCATGAAAGCTTTTTCGGTTGAAACAGATGGGTTTGTATCATGGGAAACAGAATTAGCTGTCGACATCTGAACACCTTTTTTTGAAAAAAACCCTAAGTCGCGCGATCACAATTTCAGCAAAAATCTGACGTTCTGCAATTCACTGAGAGATGGTGCCAAACTTTTACAAACGATCGACTGAAAGCTTTTTCGGTGAAAACAGATGGGTTTTTATCATGGGAAACAGAATTAGCCCTCGATGTCTGAACACCTTTTTTTGAAAAAATCCCTAAGCCGCGCGGTCACAATTTCAGCAAAAATCTGACATTCTGCAATTCACTCAGAAATGGTGCCAAACTGTTGCAAACGATCGACTGAAAGCTTTTTCGGTGAAAACAGATGGGTTTTTATCATGGGAAACAGAATTAGCCCTCGATGTCTGAACACCTTTTTTTGAAAAAATCCCTAAGCCGCGCGGTCACAACTTAAGCAAAAATCTGACATTCTGCAATTGACTCAGAAATGGTGCCAAACTGTTGCAAACGATCAACTGAAAGCTTTTTCGGTGGAAACAGATGGGTTTTTATCATGGGAAACAGAATTAGCCCTCGATGTCTGAACACCTTTTTTTGAAAAAATCCCTAAGCCGCGCGGTCACAATTTCAGCAAAAATCTGACATTCTGCAATTCACTCAGAAATGGTGCCAAACTGTTGCAAACGGTCAACTGAAAGCTTTTTCGGTGGAAATAGATGGGTTTTTATCATGGGAAACAAAATTAGCCCTCGATGTCTGAACACCTTTTTTTGAAAAAATCCCTAAAGCCGCGCGATCACAATTTCAGCAAAAATCTGACGTTCTGCAATTCACTGAGAGATGGTGCCGAACTTTTGCAAACGATCGACTGAAAGCTTTTTCGGTGAAAACAGATGGGTTTTTATCATGGGAAACAGAATTAGCCCTCGATGTCTGAACACCTTTTTTTGAAAAAATCCCTAAGCCGCGCGGTCACAATTTCAGCAAAAATCTGACGTTGTGCAATTCACTCAGAAATGGGGCCAAACTGTTGCAAACGATCGACTGAAAGCTTTTTTGGGGGAAATAGATGGGTTTTTATTATGGGAAACAAAATTAGCCCTCGACGTCTGAGCAACTTTTTTTGAAAAAATCCCCAAGCCGCGCGGTCACAATTTCAGCAAAAATCTGACATTCTGCAATTCACTCAGAAATGGTGCCAAACTGTTGCAAACGATCGACTGAAAGCTTTTTCGGTGGAAATAGATGGGTTTTTATCATGGGAAACAAAATTAGCCCTCGATGTCTGAACACCTTTTTTTGAAAAAATCCCTAAGCCGCGCGGTCACAATTTCAGCAAAAATCTGACATTCTGCAATTCACTCAGAAATGGTGCCAAACTGTTGCAAACGGTCAACTGAAAGCTTTATCGGTGGAAATAGATGGGTTTTTATCATGGGAAACAAAATTAGCCCTCGATGTCTGAACACCTTTTTTTGAAAAAATCCCTAAAGCCGCGAGATCACAATTTCAGCAAAAATCTGACGTTCTGCAATTCACTGAGAGATGGTGCCGAACTTTTGCAAACGATCGACTGAAAGCTTTTTCGGTGAAAACAGATGGGTTTTTATCATGGGAAACAGAATTAGCCCTCGATGTCTGAACACCTTTTTTTGAAAAAATCCCTAAGCCGCGCGGTCACAATTTCAGCAAAAATCTGACGTTTTGCAATTCACTCAGAAATGGTGCCAAACTGTTGCAAACGATCCCCTGAAAGCTTTTTCGGTGGAAACAGATGGGTTTTTATCATGGGAAACAAAATTAGCCCTCGACGTCTGAGCAACTTTTTTTGAAAAAATCCCCAAGCCGCGCGGTCACAATTTCAGCAAAAATCTGACATTCTGCAATTCATTCAGAAATGGTGCCAAACTGTTGCAAACGATCGACTGAAAGCTTTTTCGGTGGAAATAGATGGGTTTTTATCATGGGAAACAAAATTAGCCCTCGATGTCTGAACACCTTTTTTAAAAAAAATCCCTAAAGCCGCGCGGTCACAATTTCAGCATAAATCTGACGTTCTGCAATTCACTCAGAAATGGTGCCAAACTGTTGCAAACGATCGACTGAAAGCTTTTTCGGTGGAAATAGATGGGTTTTTATCATGGGAAAGAAAATTAGCCCTCGATGTCTGAACACCTTTTTTTGAAAAAATCCCTAAGCAAAAATCTGACGTTTTGCAATTCAGTCAGAAATGGTGCCAAACTGTTGCAAACGATCCCCTGAAAGCTTTTTCGGTGGAAACAGATGGGTTTTTATCACGGGAAACAAAATTAGCCCTCGACGTCTGAGGAACTTTTTTTGAAAAAATCCCCAAGCCGCGCGGTCACAATTTCAGCAAAAATCTGACATTCTGCAATTCACTCAGAAATGGTGCCAAACTGTTGCAAACGATCCCATGAAAGCTTTTTCGGTTGAAACAGATGGGTTTGTATCATGGGAAACAAAATTAGCTGTCGACATCTGAACACCTTTTTTTGAAAAAAACCCTAAGCCGCGCGATCACAATTTCAGCAAAAATCTGACGTTCTGCAATTCACTGAGAGATGGTGCCAAACTTTTACAAACGATCGACTGAAAGCTTTTTCGGTGAAAACAGATGGGTTTTTATCATGGGAAACAGAATTAGCCCTCGATGTCTGAACACCTTTTTTTGAAAAAATCCCTAAGCCGCGCGATCACAATTTCAGCAAAAATCTGACATTCTGCAATTCACTCAGAAATGGTGCCAAACTGTTGCAAACGATCGACTGAAAGCTTTTTCGGTGAAAACAGATGGGTTTTTATCATGGGAAACAGAATTAGCCCTCGATGTCTGAACACCTTTTTTTGAAAAAATCCCTAAGCCGCGCGGTCACAATTTAAGCAAAAATCTGACATTCTGCAATTCACTCAGAAATGGTGCCAAACTGTTGCAAACGATCAACTGAAAGCTTTTTCGGTGGAAACAGATGGGTTTTTATCATGGGAAACAGAATTAGCCCTCGATGTCTGAACACCTTTTTTTGAAAAAATCCCTAAGCCGCGCTGTCACAATTTCAGCAAAAATCTGACATTCTGCAATTCACTCAGAAATGGTGCCAAACTGTTGCAAACGGTCAACTGAAAGCTTTTTCGGTGGAAATAGATGGGTTTTTATCATGGGAAACAAAATTAGCCCTCGATGTCTGAACACCTTTTTTTGAAAAAATCCCTAAAGCCGCGCGATCACAATTTCAGCAAAAATCTGACATTCTGCAATTCACTCAGAAATGGTGCCGAACTTTTGCAAACGATCGACTGAAAGCTTTTTCGGTGAAAACAGATGGGTTTTTATCATGGGAAACAGAATTAGCCCTCGATGTCTGAACACCTTTTTTTGAAAAAATCCCTAAGCCGCGCGGTCACAATTTCAGCAAAAATCTGACGTTGTGCAATTCACTCAGAAATGGGGCCAAACTGTTGCAAACGATCGACTGAAAGCTTTTTTGGGGGAAATAGATGGGATTTTATCATGGGAAACAAAATTAGCCCTCGACTTCTGAGCAACTTTTTTTGAAAAAATCCCCAAGCCGCGCGGTCACAATTTCAGCAAAAATCTGACATTCTGCAATTCACTCAGAAATGGTGCCAAACTGTTGCAAACGATCCCATGAAAGCTTTTTCGGTTGAAACAGATGGGTTTGTATCATGGGAAACAGAATTAGCTGTCGACATCTGAACACCTTTTTTTGAAAAAAACCCTAAGCCGCGCGATCACAATTTCAGCAAAAATCTGACGTTCTGCAATTCACTGAGAGATGGTGCCAAACTTTTACAAACGATCGACTGAAAGCTTTTTCGGTGAAAACAGATGGGTTTTTATCATGGGAAACAGAATTACCCCTCGATGTCTGAACACCTTTTTTTGAAAAAATCCCTAAGCCGCGCGTTCACAATTTCAGCAAAAATCTGACATTCTGCAATTCACTCAGAAATGGTGCCAAACTTTTGCAAACGATCGACTGAAAGCTTTTTCGGTGAAAACAGATGGGTTTTTATCATGGGAAACAGAATTAGCCCTCGATGTCTGAACACCTTTTTTTGAAAAAATCCCTAAGCCGCGCGATCACAATTTAAGCAAAAATCTGACATTCTGCAATTCACTCAGAAATGGTGCCAAACTGTTGCAAACGATCGACTGAAAGCTTTTTCGGTGGAAACAGATGGGTTTTTATCATGGGAAACAGAATTAGCCCTCGATGTCTGAACACCTTTTTTTGAAAAAATCCCTAAGCCGCGCGGTCACAATTTCAGCAAAAATCTGACATTCTGCAATTCACTCAGAAATGGTGCCAAACTGTTGCAAACGGTCAACTGAAAGCTTTTTCGGTGGAAATAGATGGGTTTTTATCATGGGAAACAAAATTAGCCCTCGATGTCTGAACACCTTTTTTTGAAAAAATCCCTAAAGCCGCGAGATCACAATTTCAGCAAAAATCTGACGTTCTGCAATTCACTGAGAGATGGTGCCGAACTTTTGCAAACGATCGACTGAAAGCTTTTTCGGTGAAAACAGATGGGTTTTTATCATGGGAAACAGAATTAGCCCTCGATGTCTGAACACCTTTTTTTGAAAAAATCCCTAAGCCGCGCGGTCACAATTTCAGCAAAAATCTGACGTTTTGCAATTCACTCAGAAATGGTGCCAAAGTGTTGCAAACAATCCCCTGAAAGCTTTTTCGGTGGAAACAGATGGGTTTTTATCATGGGAAACAAAATTAGCCCTCGACGTCTGAGCAACTTTTTTTGAAAAAATCCCCAAGCCGCGCGGTCACAATTTCATCAAAAATCTGACATTCTGCAATTCATTCAGAAATGGTGCCAAACTGTTGCAAACGATCGACTGAAAGCTTTTTCGGTGGAAATAGATGGGTTTTTATCATGGGAAACAAAATTAGCCCTCGATGTCTGAACACCTTTTTTTAAAAAAATCCCTAAAGCCGCGCGGTCACAATTTCAGCAAAAATCTGACGTTCTGCAATTCACTCAGAAATGGTGCCAAACTGTTGCAAACGATCGACTGAAAGCTTTTTCGGTGGAAATAGATGGGTTTTTATCATGGGAAAGAAAATTAGCCCTCGATGTCTGAACACCTTTTTTTGAAAAAATCCCTAAGCCGCGCTGTCACAATTTCAGCAAAAATCTGACGTTTTGCAATTCAGTCAGAAATGGTGCCAAACTGTTGCAAACGATCCCCTGAAAGCTTTTTCGGTGGAAACAGATGGGTTTTTATCACGGGAAACAAAATTAGCCCTCGACGTCTGAGGAACTTTTTTTGAAAAAATCCCCAAGCCGCGCGGTCACAATTTCAGCAAAAATCTGACATTCTGCAATTCACTCAGAAATGGTGCCAAACTGTTGCAAACGATCCCATGAAAGCTTTTTCGGTTGAAACAGATGGGTTTGTATCATGGGAAACAGAATTAGCTGTCGACATCTGAACACCTTTTTTTGAAAAAATCCCTAAGCCGCGCGATCACAATTTCAGCAAAAATCTGACGTTCTGCAATTCACTGAGAGATGGTGCCAAACTTTTACAAACGATCGACTGAAAGCTTTTTCGGTGAAAACAGATGGGTTTTTATCATGGGAAACAGAATTAGCCCTCGATGTCTGAACACCTTTTTTTGAAAAAATCCCTAAGCCGCGCGGTCACAATTTCAGCAAAAATCTGACATTCTGCAATTCACTCAGAAATGGTGCCAAACTGTTGCAAACGATCGACTGAAAGCTTTTTCGGTGAAAACAGATGGGTTTTTATCATGGGAAACAGAATTAGCCCTCGATGTCTGAACACCTTTTTTTGAAAAAATCCCTAAGCCGCGCGGTCACAATTTAAGCAAAAATCTGACATTCTGCAATTCACTCAGAAATGGTGCCAAACTGTTGCAAACGATCGACTGAAAGCTTTTTCGGTGGAAACAGATGGGTTTTTATCATGGGAAACAGAATTAGCCCTCGATGTCTGAACACCTTTTTTTGAAAAAATCCCTAAGCCGCGCGGTCACAATTTCAGCAAAAATCTGACATTCTGCAATTCACTCAGAAATGGTGCCAAACTGTTGCAAACGGTCAACTGAAAGCTTTTTCGGTGGAAATAGATGGGTTTTTATCATGGGAAACAAAATTAGCCCTCGATGTCTGAACACCTTTTTTTGAAAAAATCCCTAAGCCGCGCGATCACAATTTCAGCAAAAATCTGACGTTCTGCAATTCACTGAGAGATGGTGCCGAACTTTTGCAAACGATCGACTGAAAGCTTTTTCGGTGAAAACAGATGGGTTTTTATCACGGGAAACAAAATTAGCCCTCGACGTCTGAGGAAGTTTTTTTGAAAAAATCCCCAAGCCGCGCGGTCACAATTTCAGCAAAAATCTGACATTCTGCAATTCACTCAGAAATGGTGCCAAACTGTTGCAAACGATCCCATGAAAGCTTTTTCGGTTGAAACAGATGGGTTTGTATCATGGGAAACAGAATTAGCTGTCGACATCTGAACACCTTTTTTTGAAAAAAACCCTAAGTCGCGCGATCACAATTTCAGCAAAAATCTGACGTTCTGCAATTCACTGAGAGATGGTGCCAAACTTTTACAAACGATCGACTGAAAGCTTTTTCGGTGAAAACAGATGGGTTTTTATCATGGGAAACAGAATTAGCCCTCGATGTCTGAACACCTTTTTTTGAAAAAATCCCTAAGCCGCGCGGTCACAACTTAAGCAAAAATCTGACATTCTGCAATTCACTCAGAAATGGTGCCAAACTGTTGCAAACGATCAACTGAAAGCTTTTTCGGTGGAAACAGATGGGTTTTTATCATGGGAAACAGAATTAGCCCTCGATGTCTGAACACCTTTTTTTGAAAAAATCCCTAAGCCGCGCGGTCACAATTTCAGCAAAAATCTGACATTCTGCAATTCACTCAGAAATGGTGCCAAACTGTTGCAAACGGTCAACTGAAAGCTTTTTCGGTGGAAATAGATGGGTTTTTATCATGGGAAACAAAATTAGCCCTCGATGTCTGAACACCTTTTTTTGAAAAAATCCCTAAAGCCGCGCGATCACAATTTCAGCAAAAATCTGACGTTCTGCAATTCACTGAGAGATGGTGCCGAACTTTTGCAAACGATCGACTGAAAGCTTTTTCGGTGAAAACAGATGGGTTTTTATCATGGGAAACAGAATTAGCCCTCGATGTCTGAACACCTTTTTTTGAAAAAATCCCTAAGCCGCGCGGTCACAATTTCAGCAAAAATCTGACGTTGTGCAATTCACTCAGAAATGGGGCCAAACTGTTGCAAACGATCGACTGAAAGCTTTTTTGGGGGAAATAGATGGGTTTTTATCATGGGAAACAAAATTAGCCCTCGACGTCTGAGCAACTTTTTTTGAAAAAATCCCCAAGCCGCGCGGTCACAATTTCAGCAAAAATCTGACATTCTGCAATTCACTCAGAAATGGTGCCAAACTGTTGCAAACGATCGACTGAAAGCTTTTTCGGTGGAAATAGATGGGTTTTTATCATGGGAAACAAAATTAGCCCTCGATGTCTGAACACCTTTTTTTGAAAAAATCCCTAAGCCGCGCGGTCACAATTTCAGCAAAAATCTGACATTCTGCAATTCACTCAGAAATGGTGCCAAACTGTTGCAAACGGTCAACTGAAAGCTTTATCGGTGGAAATAGATGGGTTTTTATCATGGGAAACAAAATTAGCCCTCGATGTCTGAACACCTTTTTTTGAAAAAATCCCTAAAGCCGCGAGATCACAATTTCAGCAAAAATCTGACGTTCTGCAATTCACTGAGAGATGGTGCCGAACTTTTGCAAACGATCGACTGAAAGCTTTTTCGGTGAAAACAGATGGGTTTTTATCATGGGAAACAGAATTAGCCCTCGATGTCTGAACACCTTTTTTTGAAAAAATCCCTAAGCCGCGCGGTCACAATTTCAGCAAAAATCTGACGTTTTGCAATTCACTCAGAAATGGTGCCAAACTGTTGCAAACGATCCCCTGAAAGCTTTTTCGGTGGAAACAGATGGGTTTTTATCATGGGAAACAAAATTAGCCCTCGACGTCTGAGCAACTTTTTTTGAAAAAATCCCCAAGCCGCGCGGTCACAATTTCAGCAAAAATCTGATATTCTGCAATTCATTCAGAAATGGTGCCAAACTGTTGCAAACGATCGACTGAAAGCTTTTTCGGTGGAAATAGATGGGTTTTTATCATGGGAAACAAAATTAGCCCTCGATGTCTGAACACCTTTTTTTAAAAAAATCCCTAAAGCCGCGCGGTCACAATTTCAGCAAAAATCTGACGTTCTGCAATTCACTCAGAAATGGTGCCAAACTGTTGCAAACGATCGACTGAAAGCTTTTTCGGTGGAAATAGATGGGTTTTTATCATGGGAAAGAAAATTAGCCCTCGATGTCTGAACACCTTTTTTTGAAAAAATCCCTAAGCCGCGCTGTCACAATTTCAGCAAAAATCTGACGTTTTGCAATTCAGTCAGAAATGGTGCCAAACTGTTGCAAACGATCCCCTGAAAGCTTTTTCGGTGGAAACAGATGGGTTTTTATCACGGGAAACAAAATTAGCCCTCGACGTCTGAGGAACTTTTTTTGAAAAAATCCCCAAGCCGCGCGGTCACAATTTCAGCAAAAATCTGACATTCTGCAATTCGCTCAGAAATGGTGCCAAACTGTTGCAAACGATCCCATGAAAGCTTTTTCGGTTGAAACAGATGGGTTTGTATCATGGGAAACAAAATTAGTTGTCGACATCTGAACACCTTTTTTTGAAAAAAACCCTAAGCCGCGCGATCACAATTTCAGCAAAAATCTGACGTTCTGCAATTCACTGAGAGATGGTGCCAAACTTTTACAAACGATCGACTGAAAGCTTTTTCGGTGAAAACAGATGGGTTTTTATCATGGGAAACAGAATTAGCCCTCGATGTCTGAACACCTTTTTTTTTAAAAAATCCCTAAGCCGCGCGGTCACAATTTCAGCAAAAATCTGACATTCTGCAATTCACTCAGAAATGGTGCCAAACTGTTGCAAACGATCGACTGAAAGCTTTTTCGGTGAAAACAGATGGGTTTTTATCATGGGAAACAGAATTAGCCCTCGATGTCTGAACACCTTTTTTTGAAAAAATCCCTAAGCCGCGCGGTCACAATTTAAGCAAAAATCTGACATTCTGCAATTCACTCAGAAATGGTGCCAAACTGTTGCAAACGATCAACTGAAAGCTTTTTCGGTGGAAACAGATGGGTTTTTATCATGGGAAACAGAATTAGCCCTCGATGTCTGAACACCTTTTTTTGAAAAAATCCCTAAGCCGCGCGGTCACAATTTCAGCAAAAATCTGACATTCTGCAATTCACTCAGAAATGGTGCCAAACTGTTGCAAACGGTCAACTGAAAGCTTTTTCGGTGGAAATAGATGGGTTTTTATCATGGGAAACAAAATTAGCCCTCGATGTCTGAACACCTTTTTTTGAAAAAATCCCTAAAGCCGCGCGATCACAATTTCAGCAAAAATCTGACATTCTGCAATTCACTCAGAAATGGTGCCGAACTTTTGCAAACGATCGACTGAAAGCTTTTTCGGTGAAAACAGATGGGTTTTTATCATGGGAAACAGAATTAGCCCTCGATGTCTGAACACCTTTTTTTGAAAAAATCCCTAAGCCGCGCGGTCACAATTTCAGCAAAAATCTGACGTTGTGCAATTCACTCAGAAATGGGGCCAAACTGTTGCAAACGATCGACTGAAAGCTTTTTTGGGGGAAATAGATGGGATTTTATCATGGGAAACAAAATTAGCCCTCGACTTCTGAGCAACTTTTTTTGAAAAAATCCCCAAGCCGCGCGGTCACAATTTCAGCAAAAATCTGACATTCTGCAATTCACTCAGAAATGGTGCCAAACTGTTGCAAACGATCCCATGAAAGCTTTTTCGGTTGAAACAGATGGGTTTGTATCATGGGAAACAGAATTAGCTGTCGACATCTGAACACCTTTTTTTGAAAAAAACCCTAAGCCGCGCGATCACAATTTCAGCAAAAATCTGACGTTCTGCAATTCACTGAGAGATGGTGCCAAACTTTTACAAACGATCGACTGAAAGCTTTTTCGGTGAAAACAGATGGGTTTTTATCATGGGAAACAGAATTAGCCCTCGATGTCTGAACACCTTTTTTTGAAAAAATCCCTAAGCCGCGCGTTCACAATTTCAGCAAAAATCTGACATTCTGCAATTCACTCAGAAATGGTGCCAAACTTTTGCAAACGATCGACTGAAAGCTTTTTCGGTGGAAACAGATGGGTTTTTATCATGGGAAACAGAATTAGCCCTCGATGTCTGAACACCTTTTTTTGAAAAAATCCCTAAGCCGCGCGGTCACAATTTAAGCAAAAATCTGACATTCTGCAATTCACTCAGAAATGGTGCCAAACTGTTGCAAACGATCAACTTAAAGCTTTTTCGGTGGAAACAGATGGGTTTTTATCATGGGAAACAGAATTAGCCCTCGATGTCTGAACACCTTTTTTTGAAAAAATCCCTAAGCCGCGCGGTCACAATTTCAGCAAAAATCTGACATTCTGCAATTCACTCAGAAATGGTGCCAAACTGTTGCAAACGGTCAACTGAAAGCTTTTTCGGTGGAAATAGATGGGTTTTTATTTTGGGAAACAAAATTAGCCCTCGATGTCTGAACACCTTTTTTTGAAAAAATCCCTAAAGCCGCGAGATCACAATTTCAGCAAAAATCTGACGTTCTGCAATTCACTGAGAGATGGTGCCGAACTTTTGCAAACGATCGACTGAAAGCTTTTTCGGTGAAAACAGATGGGTTTTTATCATGGGAAACAGAATTAGCCCTCGATGTCTGAACACCTTTTTTTGAAAAAATCCCTAAGCCGCGCGGTCACAATTTCAGCAAAAATCTGACGTTTTGCAATTCACTCAGAAATGGTGCCAAACTGTTGCAAACGATCCCCTGAAAGCTTTTTCGGTGGAAACAGATGGGTTTTATCATGGGAAACAAAATTAGCCCTCGACGTCTGAGCAACTTTTTTTGAAAAAATCCCCAAGCCGCGCGGTCACAATTTCAGCAAAAATCTGACATTCTGCAATTCATTCAGAAATGGTGCCAAACTGTTGCAAACGATCGACTGAAAGCTTTTTCGGTGGAAATAGATGGGTTTTTATCATGGGAAACAAAATTAGCCCTCGATGTCTGAACACCTTTTTTTAAAAAAATCCCTAAAGCCGCGCGGTCACAATTTCAGCAAAAATCTGACGTTCTGCAATTCACTCAGAAATGGTGCCAAACTGTTGCAAACGATCGACTGAAAGCTTTTTCGGTGGAAATAGATGGGTTTTTATCATGGGAAAGAAAATTAGCCCTCGATGTCTGAACACCTTTTTTTGAAAAAATCCCTAAGCCGCGCTGTCACAATTTCAGCAAAAATCTGACGTTTTGCAATTCAGTCAGAAATGGTGCCAAACTGTTGCAAACGATCCCCTGAAAGCTTTTTCGGTGGAAACAGATGGGTTTTTATCACGGGAAACAAAATTAGCCCTCGACGTCTGAGGAACTTTTTTTGAAAAAATCCCCAAGCCGCGCGGTCACAATTTCAGCAAAAATCTGACATTCTGCAATTCACTCAGAAATGGTGCCAAACTGTTGCAAACGATCCCATGAAAGCTTTTTCGGTTGAAACAGATGGGTTTGTATCATGGGAAACAGAATTAGCTGTCGACATCTGAACACCTTTTTTTGAAAAAAACCCTAAGCCGCGCGATCACAATTTCAGCAAAAATCTGACGTTCTGCAATTCACTGAGAGATGGTGCCAAACTTTTACAAACGATCGACTGAAAGCTTTTTCGGTGAAAACAGATGGGTTTTTATCATGGGAAACAGAATTAGCCCTCGATGTCTGAACACCTTTTTTTGAAAAAATCCCTAAGCCGCGCGGTCACAATTTCAGCAAAAATCTGACATTCTGCAATTCACTCAGAAATGGTGCCAAACTGTTGCAAACGATCGACTGAAAGCTTTTTCGGTGAAAACAGATGGGTTTTTATCATGGGAAACAGAATTAGCCCTCGATGTCTGAACACCTTTTTTTGAAAAAATCCCTAAGCCGCGCGGTCACAATTTAAGCAAAAATCTGACATTCTGCAATTCACTCAGAAATGGTGCCAAACTGTTGCAAACGATCGACTGAAAGCTTTTTCGGTGGAAACAGATGGGTTTTTATCATGGGAAACAGAATTAGCCCTCGATGTCTGAACACCTTTTTTTGAAAAAATCCCTAAGCCGCGCGGTCACAATTTCAGCAAAAATCTGACATTCTGCAATTCACTCAGAAATGGTGCCAAACTGTTGCAAACGGTCAACTGAAAGCTTTTTCGGTGGAAATAGATGGGTTTTTATCATGGGAAACAAAATTAGCCCTCGATGTCTGAACACCTTTTTTTGAAAAAATCCCTAAGCCGCGCGATCACAATTTCAGCAAAAATCTGACGTTCTGCAATTCACTGAGAGATGGTGCCGAACTTTTGCAAACGATCGACTGAAAGCTTTTTCGGTGAAAACAGATGGGTTTTTATCATGGGAAACAGAATTAGCCCTCGATGTCTGAACACCTTTTTTTGAAAAAATCCCTAAGCCGCGCGGTCACAATTTCAGCAAAAATCTGACGTTGTGCAATTCACTCAGAAATGGGGCCAAACTGTTGCAAACGATCGACTGAAAGCTTTTTTGGGGGAAATAGATGGGTTTTTATCATGGGAAACAAAATTAGCCCTCGACGTCTGAGCAACTTTTTTTGAAAAAATCCCCAAGCCGCGCGGTCACAATTTCAGCAAAAATCTGACGTTCTGCAATTCACTGAGAGATGGTGCCAAACTTTTACAAACGATCGACTGAAAGCTTTTTCGGTGAAAACAGATGGGTTTTTATCATGGGAAACAGAATTAGCCCTCGGTGTCTGAACACCTTTTTTTGAAAAAATCCCTAAGCCGCGCGTTCACAATTTCAGCAAAAATCTGACATTCTGCAATTCACTCAGAAATGGTGCCAAACTTTTGCAAACGATCGACTGAAAGCTTTTTCGGTGAAAACAGATGGGTTTTTATCATGGGAAACAGAATTAGCCCTCGATGTCTGAACACCTTTTTTTGAAAAAATCCCTAAGCCGCGCGGTCACAATTTAAGCAAAAATCTGACATTCTGCAATTCACTCAGAAATGGTGCCAAACTGTTGCAAACGATCGACTGAAAGCTTTTTCGGTGGAAACAGATGGGTTTTTATCATGGGAAACAGAATTAGCCCTCGATGTCTGAACACCTTTTTTTGAAAAAATCCCTAAGCCGCGCGGTCACAATTTCAGCAAAAATCTGACATTCTGCAATTCACTCAGAAATGGTGCCAAACTGTTGCAAACGGTCAACTGAAAGCTTTTTCGGTGGAAATAGATGGGTTTTTATCATGGGAAACAAAATTAGCCCTCGATGTCTGAACACCTTTTTTTGAAAAAATCCGTAAAGCCGCGGGGTCACAATTTCAGCAAAAATCTGACGTTCTGCAATTCACTGAGAGATGGTGCCGAACTTTTGCAAACGATCGACTGAAAGCTTTTTCGGTGAAAACAGATGGGTTTTTATCATGGGAAACAGAATTAGCCCTCGATGTCTGAACACCTTTTTTTGAAAAAATCCCTAAGCCGCGCGGTCACAATTTCAGCAAAAATCTGACGTTGTGCAATTCACTCAGAAATGGGGCCAAACTGTTGCAAACGATCGACTGAAAGCTTTTTTGGGGGAAATAGATGGGTTTTTATCATGGGAAACAAAATTAGCCCTCGACGTCTGAGCAACTTTTTTTGAAAAAATCCCCAAGCCGCGCGGTCACAATTTCAGCAAAAATCTGACGTTCTGCAATTCACTGAGAGATGGTGCCAAACTTTTACAAACGATCGACTGAAAGCTTTTTCGGTGAAAACAGATGGGTTTTTATCATGGGAAACAGAATTAGCCCTCGGTGTCTGAACACCTTTTTTTGAAAAAATCCCTAAGCCGCGCGTTCACAATTTCAGCAAAAATCTGACATTCTGCAATTCACTCAGAAATGGTGCCAAACTTTTGCAAACGATCGACTGAAAGCTTTTTCGGTGAAAACAGATGGGTTTTTATCATGGGAAACAGAATTAGCCCTCGATGTCTGAACACCTTTTTTTGAAAAAATCCCTAAGCCGCGCGGTCACAATTTAAGCAAAAATCTGACATTCTGCAATTCACTCAGAAATGGTGCCAAACTGTTGCAAACGATCGACTGAAAGCTTTTTCGGTGGAAACAGATGGGTTTTTATCATGGGAAACAGAATTAGCCCTCGATGTCTGAACACCTTTTTTTGAAAAAATCCCTAAGCCGCGCGGTCACAATTTCAGCAAAAATCTGACATTCTGCAATTCACTCAGAAATGGTGCCAAACTGTTGCAAACGGTCAACTGAAAGCTTTTTCGGTGGAAATAGATGGGTTTTTATCATGGGAAACAAAATTAGCCCTCGATGTCTGAACACCTTTTTTTGAAAAAATCCGTAAAGCCGCGGGGTCACAATTTCAGCAAAAATCTGACGTTCTGCAATTCACTGAGAGATGGTGCCGAACTTTTGCAAACGATCGACTGAAAGCTTTTTCGGTGAAAACAGATGGGTTTTTATCATGGGAAACAGAATTAGCCCTCGATGTCTGAACACCTTTTTTTGAAAAAATCCCTAAGCCGCGCGGTCACAATTTCAGCAAAAATCTGACGTTGTGCAATTCACTCAGAAATGGGGCCAAACTGTTGCAAACGATCGACTGAAAGCTTTTTTGGGGGAAATAGATGGGTTTTTATCATGGGAAACAAAATTAGCCCTCGACGTCTGAGCAACTTTTTTTGAAAAAATTCCCAAGCCGCGCGGTCACAATTTCAGCAAAAATCTGACGTTCTGCAATTCACTGAGAGATGGTGCCAAACTTTTACAAACGATCGACTGAAAGCTTTTTCGGTGAAAACAGATGGGTTTTTATCATGGGAAACAGAATTAGCCCTCGGTGTCTGAACACCTTTTTTTGAAAAAATCCCTAAGCCGCGCGTTCACAATTTCAGCAAAAATCTGACATTCTGCAATTCACTCAGAAATGGTGCCAAACTTTTGCAAACGATCGACTGAAAGCTTTTTCGGTGAAAACAGATGGGTTTTTATCATGGGAAACAGAATTAGCCCTCGATGTCTGAACACCTTTTTTTGAAAAAATCCCTAAGCCGCGCGGTCACAATTTAAGCAAAAATCTGACATTCTGCAATTCACTCAGAAATGGTGCCAAACTGTTGCAAACGATCGACTGAAAGCTTTTTCGGTGGAAACAGATGGGTTTTTATCATGGGAAACAGAATTAGCCCTCGATGTCTGAACACCTTTTTTTGAAAAAATCCCTAAGCCGCGCGGTCACAATTTCAGCAAAAATCTGACATTCTGCAATTCACTCAGAAATGGTGCCAAACTGTTGCAAACGGTCAACTGAAAGCTTTTTCGGTGGAAATAGATGGGTTTTTATCATGGGAAACAAAATTAGCCCTCGATGTCTGAACACCTTTTTTTGAAAAAATCCGTAAAGCCGCGAGATCACAATTTCAGCAAAAATCTGACGTTCTGCAATTCACTGAGAGATGGTGCCGAACTTTTGCAAACGATCGACTGAAAGCTTTTTCGGTGAAAACAGATGGGTTTTTATCATGGGAAACAGAATTAGCCCTCGATGTCTGAACACCTTTTTTTGAAAAAATCCCTAAGCCGCGCGGTCACAATTTCAGCAAAAATCTGACGTTTTGCAATTCACTCAGAAATGGTGCCAAACTGTTGCAAACGATCCCCTGAAAGCTTTTTCGGTGGAAACAGATGGGTTTTATCATGGGAAACAAAATTAGCCCTCGACGTCTGAGCAACTTTTTTTGAAAAAATCCCCAAGCCGCGCGGTCACAATTTCAGCAAAAATCTGACATTCTGCAATTCATTCAGAAATGGTGCCAAACTGTTGCAAACGATCGACTGAAAGCTTTTTCGGTGGAAATGGATGGGTTTTTATCATGGGAAACAAAATTAGCCCTCGATGTCTGAACACCTTTTTTTAAAAAAATCCCTAAAGCCGCGCGGTCACAATTTCAGCAAAAATCTGACGTTCTGCAATTCACTCAGAAATGGTGCCAAACTGTTGCAAACGATCGACTGAAAGCTTTTTCGGTGGAAATAGATGGGTTTTTATCATGGGAAAGAAAATTAGCCCTCGATGTCTGAACACCTTTTTTTGAAAAAATCCCTAAGCCGCGCTGTCACAATTTCAGCAAAAATCTGACGTTTTGCAATTCAGTCAGAAATGGTGCCAAACTGTTGCAAACGATCCCCTGAAAGCTTTTTCGGTGAAAACAGATGGGTTTTTATCATGGGAAACAGAATTAGCCCTCGATGTCTGAACACCTTTTTTTGAAAAAATCCCTAAGCCGCGCGGTCACAATTTCAGCAAAAATCTGACATTCTGCAATTCACTCAGAAATGGTGCCAAACTGTTGCAAACGATCGACTGAAAGCTTTTTCGGTGAAAACAGATGGGTTTTTATCATGGGAAACAGAATTAGCCCTCGATGTCTGAACACCTTTTTTTGAAAAAATCCCTAAGCCGCGCGGTCACAATTTAAGCAAAAATCTGACATTCTGCAATTCACTCAGAAATGGTGCCAAACTGTTGCAAACGATCGACTGAAAGCTTTTTCGGTGGAAACAGATGGGTTTTTATCATGGGAAACAGAATTAGCCCTCGATGTCTGAACACCTTTTTTTGAAAAAATCCCTAAGCCGCGCGGTCACAATTTCAGCAAAAATCTGACATTCTGCAATTCACTCAGAAATGGTGCCAAACTGTTGCAAACGGTCAACTGAAAGCTTTTTCGGTGGAAATAGATGGGTTTTTATCATGGGAAACAGAATTAGCCCACAACGTCTGAACCACTTTTTTTTGAAAAAATCCCTAAGCCGCGCGGTCACAATTTCAGCAAAAATCTGACGTTCTGCAATTCACTCAGAAATGGGGCCAAACTGTTGCAAACGATCGACTGAAAGCTTTTTTGGGGGAAATAGATGGGTTTTTATCATGGGAAACAAAATTAGCCCTCGACGTCTGAGCAACTTTTTTTGAAAAAATCCCCAAGCCGCGCGGTCACAATTTCAGCAAAAATCTGACATTCTGCAATTCACTCAGAAATGGTGCCAAACTGTTGCAAACGATCGACTGAAAGCTTTTTCGGTGGAAACAGATGGGTTTTTATCATAGGAAACAGAATTAGCCCACAACGTCTGAACCACTTTTTTTTGAAAAAATCCCTAAGCCGCGCGGTCACAATTTCAGCAAAAATCTGACGTTCTGCAATTCACTCAGAAATGGTGCCAAACTGTTGCAAACGATCGACTGAAAGCTTTTTCGGTGGAAACAGATGGGTTTTTATCATAGGAAACAGAATTAGCCCTCGATGTCTGAACACCTTTTTTTGAAAAAATCCCTAAGCCGCGCGGTCACAATTTCAGCAAAAATCTGACGTTGTGCAATTCACTCAGAAATGGGGCCAAACTGTTGCAAACGATCGACTGAAAGCTTTTTTGGTGGAAATAGATGGGTTTTTATCGTGGGAAACAAAATTCGCCCTCGACGTCTGAACACCTTTTTTTGAAAAAATCCCTAAGCCGCGCGGTCACAATTTCAGCAAAAATCTGACATTCTGCAATTTACTCAGAAATGGTGCCAAACTGTTGCAAACGGTCAACTGAAAGCTTTTTCGGTGGAAATAGATGGGTTTTTATCATGGGAAACAAAATTAGCCCTCGATGTCTGAACACCTTTTTTTGAAAAAATCCCTAAAGCCGCGAGATCACAATTTCAGCAAAAATCTGACGTTCTGCAATTCACTGAGAGATGGTGCCGAACTTTTGCAAACGATCGACTGAAAGCTTTTTCGGTGAAAACAGATGGGTTTTTATCATGGGAAACAGAATTAGCCTTCGATGTCTGAACACCTTTTTTTGAAAAAATCCCTAAGCCGCGCGGTCACAATTTCAGCAAAAATCTGACGTTTTGCAATTCACTCAGAAATGGTGCCAAACTGTTGCAAACGATCCCCTGAAAGCTTTTTCGGTGGAAACAGATGGGTTTTTATCATGGGAAACAATATTAGCCCTCGACGTCTGAGCAACTTTTTTTGAAAAAATCCCCAAGCCGCGCGGTCACAATTTCAGCAAAAATCTGACATTCTGCAATTCATTCAGAAATGGTGCCAAACTGTTGCAAACGATCGACTGAAAGCTTTTTCGGTGGAAATAGATGGGTTTTTATCATGGGAAACAAAATTAGCCCTCGATGTCTGAACACCTTTTTTTAAAAAAATCCCTAAAGCCGCGCGGTCACAATTTCAGCAAAAATCTGACGTTTTGCAATTCACTCAGAAATGGTGCCAAACTGTTGCAAACGATCGACTGAAAGCTTTTTCGGTGGAAACAGATGGGTTTTTATCATGGGAAACAGAATTAGCCCTCGATGTCTGAACACCTTTTTTTGAAAAAATCCCTAAGCCGCGCGGTCACAATTTCAGCAAAAATCTTACGTTTTGCAATTCACTCAGAAATGGTGCCAAACTGTTGCAAACGATCCCCTGAAAGCTTTTTCGGTGGAAACAGATGGGTTTTTATCATGGGAAACAGAATTAGCCCTCGATGTCTGAACACCTTTTTTTGAAAAAATCCCTAAGCCGCGCGGTCACAATTTCAGCAAAAATCTGACATTCTGCAATTCACTCAGAAATGGTGCCAAACTGTTGCAAACGGTCAACTGAAAGCTTTTTCGGTGGAAATAGATGGGTTTTTATCATGGGAAACAAAATTAGCCCTCGATGTCTGAACACCTTTTTTTGAAAAAATCCCTAAGCCGCGCGATCACAATTTCAGCAAAAATCTGACGTTCTGCAATTCACTGAGAGATGGTGCCGAACTTTTGCAAACGATCGACTGAAAGCTTTTTCGGTGAAAACAGATGGGTTTTTATCATGGGAAACAGAATTAGCCCTCGATGTCTGAACACCTTTTTTTGAAAAAATCCCTAAGCCGCGCGGTCACAATTTCAGCAAAAATCTGACGTTGTGCAATTCACTCAGAAATGGGGCCAAACTGTTGCAAACGATCGACTGAAAGCTTTTTTGGGGGAAATAGATGGGTTTTTATCATGGGAAACAAAATTAGCCCTCGACGTCTGAGCAACTTTTTTTGAAAAAATCCCCAAGCCGCGCGGTCACAATTTCAGCAAAAATCTGACATTCTGCAATTCACTCAGAAATGGTGCCAAACTGTTGCAAACGATCGACTGAAAGCTTTTTCGGTGGAAACAGATGGGTTTTTATCATAGGAAACAGAATTAGCCCACAACGTCTGAACCACTTTTTTTGAAAAAATCCCTAAGCCGCGCGGTCACAATTTCAGCAAAAATCTGACGTTCTGCAATTCACTCAGAAATGGTGCCAAACTGTTGCAAACGATCGACTGAAAGCTTTTTCGGTGGAAACAGATGGGTTTTTATCATAGGAAACAGAATTAGCCCTCGATGTCTGAACACCTTTTTTTGAAAAAATCCCTAAGCCGCGCGGTCACAATTTCAGCAAAAATCTGACGTTGTGCAATTCACTCAGAAATGGTGCCAAACTGTTGCAAACGGTCAACTGAAAGCTTTTTCGGTGGAAATAGATGGGTTTTTATCATGGGAAACAAAATTAGCCCTCGATGTCTGAACACCTTTTTTTGAAAAAATCCCTAAAGCCGCGAGATCACAATTTCAGCAAAAATCTGACGTTCTGCAATTCACTGAGAGATGGTGCCGAACTTTTGCAAACGATCGACTGAAAGCTTTTTCGGTGAAAACAGATGGGTTTTTATCATGGGAAACAGAATTAGCCTTCGATGTCTGAACACCTTTTTTTGAAAAAATCCCTAAGCCGCGCGGTCACAATTTCAGCAAAAATCTGACGTTTTGCAATTCACTCAGAAATGGTGCCAAACTGTTGCAAACGATCCCCTGAAAGCTTTTTCGGTGGAAACAGATGGGTTTTTATCATGGGAAACAATATTAGCCCTCGACGTCTGAGCAACTTTTTTTGAAAAAATCCCTAAGCCGCGCGGTCACAATTTCAGCAAAAATCTGACGTTTTGCAATTCATTCAGAAATGGTGCCAAACTGTTGCAAACGATCGACTGAAAGCTTTTTCGGTGGAAATAGATGGGTTTTTATCATGGGAAACAAAATTAGCCCTCGATGTCTGAACACCTTTTTTTAAAAAAATCCCTAAAGCCGCGCGGTCACAATTTCAGCAAAAATCTGACGTTTTGCAATTCACTCAGAAATGGTGCCAAACTGTTGCAAACGATCGACTGAAAGCTTTTTCGGTGGAAACAGATGGGTTTTTATCATGGGAAACAGAATTAGCCCTCGATGTCTGAACACCTTTTTTTGAAAAAATCCCTAAGCCGCGCGGTCACAATTTCAGCAAAAATCTTACGTTTTGCAATTCACTCAGAAATGGTGCCAAACTGTTGCAAACGATCCCCTGAAAGCTTTTTCGGTGGAAACAGATGGGTTTTTATCATGGGAAACAGAATTAGCCCTCGATGTCTGAACACCTTTTTTTGAAAAAATCCCTAAGCCGCGCGGTCACAATTTCAGCAAAAATCTGACATTCTGCAATTCACTCAGAAATGGTGCCAAACTGTTGCAAACGGTCAACTGAAAGCTTTTTCGGTGGAAATAGATGGGTTTTTATCATGGGAAACAAAATTAGCCCTCGATGTCTGAACACCTTTTTTTGAAAAAATCCCTAAGCCGCGCGATCACAATTTCAGCAAAAATCTGACGTTCTGCAATTCACTGAGAGATGGTGCCGAACTTTTGCAAACGATCGACTGAAAGCTTTTTCGGTGAAAACAGATGGGTTTTTATCATGGGAAACAGAATTAGCCCTCGATGTCTGAACACCTTTTTTTGAAAAAATCCCTAAGCCGCGCGGTCACAATTTCAGCAAAAATCTGACGTTGTGCAATTCACTCAGAAATGGGGCCAAACTGTTGCAAACGATCGACTAAAAGCTTTTTTGGGGGAAATAGATGGGTTTTTATCATGGGAAACAAAATTAGCCCTCGACGTCTGAGCAACTTTTTTTGAAAAAATCCCCAAGCCGCGCGGTCACAATTTCAGCAAAAATCTGACATTCTGCAATTCACTCAGAAATGGTGCCAAACTGTTGCAAACGATCGACTGAAAGCTTTTTCGGTGGAAACAGATGGGTTTTTATCATAGGAAACAGAATTAGCCCACAACGTCTGAACCACTTTTTTTGAAAAAATCCCTAAGCCGCGCGGTCACAATTTCAGCAAAAATCTGACGTTCTGCAATTCACTCAGAAATGGTGCCAAACTGTTGCAAACGATCGACTGAAAGCTTTTTCGGTGGAAACAGATGGGTTTTTATCATAGGAAACAGAATTAGCCCTCGATGTCTGAACACCTTTTTTTGAAAAAATCCCTAAGCCGCGCGGTCACAATTTCAGCAAAAATCTGACGTTGTGCAATTCACTCAGAAATGGTGCCAAACTGTTGCAAACGGTCAACTGAAAGCTTTTTCGGTGGAAATAGATGGGTTTTTATCATGGGAAACAAAATTAGCCCTCGATGTCTGAACACCTTTTTTTGAAAAAATCCCTAAAGCCGCGAGATCACAATTTCAGCAAAAATCTGACGTTCTGCAATTCACTGAGAGATGGTGCCGAACTTTTGCAAACGATCGACTGAAAGCTTTTTCGGTGAAAACAGATGGGTTTTTATCATGGGAAACAGAATTAGCCTTCGATGTCTGAACACCTTTTTTTGAAAAAATCCCTAAGCCGCGCGGTCACAATTTCAGCAAAAATCTGACGTTTTGCAATTCACTCAGAAATGGTGCCAAACTGTTGCAAACGATCCCCTGAAAGCTTTTTCGGTGGAAACAGATGGGTTTTTATCATGGGAAACAAAATTAGCCCTCGACGTCTGAGCAACTTTTTTTGAAAAAATCCCCAAGCCGCGCGGTCACAATTTCAGCAAAAATCTGACATTCTGCAATTCATTCAGAAATGGTGCCAAACTGTTGCAAACGATCGACTGAAAGCTTTTTCGGTGGAAATAGATGGGTTTTTATCATGGGAAACAAAATTAGCCCTCGATGTCTGAACACCTTTTTTTAAAAAAATCCCTAAAGCCGCGCGGTCACAATTTCAGCAAAAATCTGACGTTCTGCAATTCACTCAGAAATGGTGCCAAACTGTTGCAAACGATCGACTGAAAGCTTTTTCGGTGGAAACAGATGGGTTTTTATCATGGGAAACAGAATTAGCCCTCGATGTCTGAACACCTTTTTTTGAAAAAATCCCTAAGCCGCGCGGTCACAATTTCAGCAAAAATCTTACGTTTTGCAATTCACTCAGAAATGGTGCCAAACTGTTGCAAACGATCCCCTGAAAGCTTTTTCGGTGGAAACAGATGGGTTTTTATCACGGGAAACAAAATTAGCCCTCGACGTCTGAGGAACTTTTTTTGAAAAAATCCCCAAGCCGCGCGGTCACAATTTCACCAAAAATCTGACATTCTGCAATTCACTCAGAAATGGTGCCAAACTGTTGCAAACGATCGACTGAAAGCTTTTTCGGTGAAAACAGATGGGTTTTTATCATGGGAAACAGAATTAGCCCTCGATGTCTGAACACCTTTTTTTGAAAAAATCCCTAAGCCGCGCGGTCACAATTTCAGCAAAAATCTGACATTCTGCAATTCACTCAGAAATGGTGCCAAACTGCTGCAAACGATCGACTGAAAGCTTTTTCGGTGAAAACAGATGGGTTTTTATCATGGGAAACAGAATTAGCCCTCGATGTCTGAACACCTTTTTTTGAAAAAATCCCTAAGACGCGCGGTCACAATTTCAGCAAAAATCTGACATTCTGCAATTCACTCAGAAATGGTGCCAAACTGTTGCAAACGATCGACTGAAAGCTTTTTTGGTGGAAATAGAAGGGTTTTTATCATGGGAAACAAAATTAGCCCTCGACGTCTGAGCAACTTTTTTTGAAAAAATCCCCAAGCCGTGCGGTCACAGTTTCAGCAAAAATCTGACATTCTGCAATTCACTCAGAAATGGTGCCAAACTGTTGCAAACGATCGACTGAAAGCTTTTTCGGTGGAAACAGATGGGTTTTTATCATGGGAAACAGAATTAGCCCTCGATGTCTGAACACCTTTTTTTGAAAAAATCCCCAAGCCGCGCGATCACAATTTCAGCAAAAATCTGACATTCTGCAATTCACTCAGAAATGGTGCCAAACTGTTGCAAACGGTCAACTGAAAGCTTTTTCGGTGGAAATAGATGGGTTTTTATCATGGGAAACAAAATTAGCCCTCGATGTCTGAACACCTTTTTTTGAAAAAATCCCTAAAGCCGCGCGATCACAATTTCAGCAAAAATCTGACGTTCTGCAATTCACTGAGAGATGGTGCCGAACTTTTGCAAACGATCGACTGAAAGCTTTTTCGGTGAAAACAGATGGGTTTTTATCATGGGAAACAGAATTAGCCCTCGATGTCTGAACACCTTTTTTTGAAAAAATCCCTAAGCCGCGCGGTCACAATTTCAGCAAAAATCTGACGTTGTGCAATTCACTCAGAAATGGGGCCAAACTGTTGCAAACGATCGACTGAAAGCTTTTTTGGGGGAAATAGATGGGTTTTTATCATGGGAAACAAAATTAGCCCTCGACGTCTGAGCAACTTTTTTTGAAAAAATCCCCAAGCCGCGCGGTCACAATTTCAGCAAAAATCTGACATTCTGCAATTCACTCAGAAATGGTGCCAAACTGTTGCAAACGGACGACTGAAAGCTTTTTCGGTGGAAACAGATGGGTTTTTATCATAGGAAACAGAATTAGCCCACAACGTCTGAACCACTTTTTTTGAAAAAATCCCTAAGCCGCGCGGTCACAATTTCAGCAAAAATCTGACATTCTGCAATTCACTCAGAAATGGTGCCAAACTGTTGCAAACGATCGACTGAAAGCTTTTTTGGTGGAAACAGATGGGTTTTTATCATGGGAAACAGAATTAGCCCTCGACGTCTGAACCACTTTTTTTGAAAAAATCCCTAAGCCGCGCGGTCACAATTTCAGCAAAAATCTGACGTTCTGCAATTCACTGAGAGATGGTGCCGAACTTTTGCAAACGATCGACTGAAAGCTTTTTCGGTGAAAACAGATGGGTTTTTATCATGGGAAACAGAATTAGCCTTCGATGTCTGAACACCTTTTTTTGAAAAAATCCCTAAGCCGCGCGGTCACAATTTCAGCAAAAATCTGACGTTTTGCAATTCACTCAGAAATGGTGCCAAACTGTTGCAAACGATCCCCTGAAAGCTTTTTCGGTGGAAACAGATGGGTTTTTATCATGGGAAACAATATTAGCCCTCGACGTCTGAGCAACTTTTTTTGAAAAAATCCCTAAGCCGCGCGGTCACAATTTCAGCAAAAATCTGACGTTTTGCAATTCATTCAGAAATGGTGCCAAACTGTTGCAAACGATCGACTGAAAGCTTTTTCGGTGGAAATAGATGGGTTTTTATCATGGGAAACAAAATTAGCCCTCGATGTCTGAACACCTTTTTTTAAAAAAATCCCTAAAGCCGCGCGGTCACAATTTCAGCAAAAATCTGACGTTTTGCAATTCACTCAGAAATGGTGCCAAACTGTTGCAAACGATCGACTGAAAGCTTTTTCGGTGGAAACAGATGGGTTTTTATCATGGGAAACAGAATTAGCCCTCGATGTCTGAACACCTTTTTTTGAAAAAATCCCTAAGCCGCGCGGTCACAATTTCAGCAAAAATCTTACGTTTTGCAATTCACTCAGAAATGGTGCCAAACTGTTGCAAACGATCCCCTGAAAGCTTTTTCGGTGGAAACAGATGGGTTTTTATCATGGGAAACAGAATTAGCCCTCGATGTCTGAACACCTTTTTTTGAAAAAATCCCTAAGCCGCGCGGTCACAATTTCAGCAAAAATCTGACATTCTGCAATTCACTCAGAAATGGTGCCAAACTGTTGCAAACGGTCAACTGAAAGCTTTTTCGGTGGAAATAGATGGGTTTTTATCATGGGAAACAAAATTAGCCCTCGATGTCTGAACACCTTTTTTTGAAAAAATCCCTAAGCCGCGCGATCACAATTTCAGCAAAAATCTGACGTTCTGCAATTCACTGAGAGATGGTGCCGAACTTTTGCAAACGATCGACTGAAAGCTTTTTCGGTGAAAACAGATGGGTTTTTATCATGGGAAACAGAATTAGCCCTCGATGTCTGAACACCTTTTTTTGAAAAAATCCCTAAGCCGCGCGGTCACAATTTCAGCAAAAATCTGACGTTGTGCAATTCACTCAGAAATGGGGCCAAACTGTTGCAAACGATCGACTAAAAGCTTTTTTGGGGGAAATAGATGGGTTTTTATCATGGGAAACAAAATTAGCCCTCGACGTCTGAGCAACTTTTTTTGAAAAAATCCCCAAGCCGCGCGGTCACAATTTCAGCAAAAATCTGACATTCTGCAATTCACTCAGAAATGGTGCCAAACTGTTGCAAACGATCGACTGAAAGCTTTTTCGGTGGAAACAGATGGGTTTTTATCATAGGAAACAGAATTAGCCCACAACGTCTGAACCACTTTTTTTGAAAAAATCCCTAAGCCGCGCGGTCACAATTTCAGCAAAAATCTGACGTTCTGCAATTCACTCAGAAATGGTGCCAAACTGTTGCAAACGATCGACTGAAAGCTTTTTCGGTGGAAACAGATGGGTTTTTATCATAGGAAACAGAATTAGCCCTCGATGTCTGAACACCTTTTTTTGAAAAAATCCCTAAGCCGCGCGGTCACAATTTCAGCAAAAATCTGACGTTGTGCAATTCACTCAGAAATGGTGCCAAACTGTTGCAAACGGTCAACTGAAAGCTTTTTCGGTGGAAATAGATGGGTTTTTATCATGGGAAACAAAATTAGCCCTCGATGTCTGAACACCTTTTTTTGAAAAAATCCCTAAAGCCGCGAGATCACAATTTCAGCAAAAATCTGACGTTCTGCAATTCACTGAGAGATGGTGCCGAACTTTTGCAAACGATCGACTGAAAGCTTTTTCGGTGAAAACAGATGGGTTTTTATCATGGGAAACAGAATTAGCCTTCGATGTCTGAACACCTTTTTTTGAAAAAATCCCTAAGCCGCGCGGTCACAATTTCAGCAAAAATCTGACGTTTTGCAATTCACTCAGAAATGGTGCCAAACTGTTGCAAACGATCCCCTGAAAGCTTTTTCGGTGGAAACAGATGGGTTTTTATCATGGGAAACAAAATTAGCCCTCGACGTCTGAGCAACTTTTTTTGAAAAAATCCCCAAGCCGCGCGGTCACAATTTCAGCAAAAATCTGACATTCTGCAATTCATTCAGAAATGGTGCCAAACTGTTGCAAACGATCGACTGAAAGCTTTTTCGGTGGAAATAGATGGGTTTTTATCATGGGAAACAAAATTAGCCCTCGATGTCTGAACACCTTTTTTTAAAAAAATCCCTAAAGCCGCGCGGTCACAATTTCAGCAAAAATCTGACGTTCTGCAATTCACTCAGAAATGGTGCCAAACTGTTGCAAACGATCGACTGAAAGCTTTTTCGGTGGAAACAGATGGGTTTTTATCATGGGAAACAGAATTAGCCCTCGATGTCTGAACACCTTTTTTTGAAAAAATCCCTAAGCCGCGCGGTCACAATTTCAGCAAAAATCTTACGTTTTGCAATTCACTCAGAAATGGTGCCAAACTGTTGCAAACGATCCCCTGAAAGCTTTTTCGGTGGAAACAGATGGGTTTTTATCACGGGAAACAAAATTAGCCCTCGACGTCTGAGGAACTTTTTTTGAAAAAATCCCCAAGCCGCGCGGTCACAATTTCACCAAAAATCTGACATTCTGCAATTCACTCAGAAATGGTGCCAAACTGTTGCAAACGATCGACTGAAAGCTTTTTCGGTGAAAACAGATGGGTTTTTATCATGGGAAACAGAATTAGCCCTCGATGTCTGAACACCTTTTTTTGAAAAAATCCCTAAGCCGCGCGGTCACAATTTCAGCAAAAATCTGACATTCTGCAATTCACTCAGAAATGGTGCCAAACTGCTGCAAACGATCGACTGAAAGCTTTTTCGGTGAAAACAGATGGGTTTTTATCATGGGAAACAGAATTAGCCCTCGATGTCTGAACACCTTTTTTTGAAAAAATCCCTAAGACGCGCGGTCACAATTTCAGCAAAAATCTGACATTCTGCAATTCACTCAGAAATGGTGCCAAACTGTTGCAAACGATCGACTGAAAGCTTTTTTGGTGGAAATAGAAGGGTTTTTATCATGGGAAACAAAATTAGCCCTCGACGTCTGAGCAACTTTTTTTGAAAAAATCCCCAAGCCGTGCGGTCACAGTTTCAGCAAAAATCTGACATTCTGCAATTCACTCAGAAATGGTGCCAAACTGTTGCAAACGATCGACTGAAAGCTTTTTCGGTGGAAACAGATGGGTTTTTATCATGGGAAACAGAATTAGCCCTCGATGTCTGAACACCTTTTTTTGAAAAAATCCCCAAGCCGCGCGATCACAATTTCAGCAAAAATCTGACATTCTGCAATTCACTCAGAAATGGTGCCAAACTGTTGCAAACGGTCAACTGAAAGCTTTTTCGGTGGAAATAGATGGGTTTTTATCATGGGAAACAAAATTAGCCCTCGATGTCTGAACACCTTTTTTTGAAAAAATCCCTAAAGCCGCGCGATCACAATTTCAGCAAAAATCTGACGTTCTGCAATTCACTGAGAGATGGTGCCGAACTTTTGCAAACGATCGACTGAAAGCTTTTTCGGTGAAAACAGATGGGTTTTTATCATGGGAAACAGAATTAGCCCTCGATGTCTGAACACCTTTTTTTGAAAAAATCCCTAAGCCGCGCGGTCACAATTTCAGCAAAAATCTGACGTTGTGCAATTCACTCAGAAATGGGGCCAAACTGTTGCAAACGATCGACTGAAAGCTTTTTTGGGGGAAATAGATGGGTTTTTATCATGGGAAACAAAATTAGCCCTCGACGTCTGAGCAACTTTTTTTGAAAAAATCCCCAAGCCGCGCGGTCACAATTTCAGCAAAAATCTGACATTCTGCAATTCACTCAGAAATGGTGCCAAACTGTTGCAAACGGACGACTGAAAGCTTTTTCGGTGGAAACAGATGGGTTTTTATCATAGGAAACAGAATTAGCCCACAACGTCTGAACCACTTTTTTTGAAAAAATCCCTAAGCCGCGCGGTCACAATTTCAGCAAAAATCTGACATTCTGCAATTCACTCAGAAATGGTGCCAAACTGTTGCAAACGATCGACTGAAAGCTTTTTTGGTGGAAACAGATGGGTTTTTATCATGGGAAACAGAATTAGCCCTCGACGTCTGAACCACTTTTTTTGAAAAAATCCCTAAGCCGCGCGGTCACAATTTCAGCAAAAATCTGACGTTCTGCAATTCACTCAGAAATGGTGCCAAACTGTTGCAAACGATCGACTGAAAGCTTTTTCGGTGGAAACAGATGGGTTTTTATCATAGGAAACAGAATTAGCCCTCGATGTCTGAACACCTTTTTTTGAAAAAATCCCTAAGCCGCACGGTCACAATTTCAGCAAAAATCTGACGTTGTGCAATTCACTCAGAAATGGGGCCAAACTGTTGCAAACGATCGACTGAAAGCTTTTTTGGTGGAAATAGATGGGTTTTTATCGTGGGAAACAAAATTCGCCCTCGACGTCTGAACACCTTTTTTGGAAAAAATCCCTAAGCCGCGCGATCACAATTTCAGCAAAAATCTGACGTTGTGCAATTCACTCAGAAATGGGGCCAAACTATTGCAAACGATCGACTGAAAGCTTTTTCGGTGGAAACAGATGGGTTTTTATCATGGGAAACAAAATTAGCCCTCGACGTCTGAGCAACTTTTTTTTGAAAAAATCCCCAAGCCACGCGGTCACAATTTCAGCAAAAATCTGACATTCTGCAATTCACTCAGAAATGGTGCCAAACTGTTGCAAACGATCGACTGAAAGCTTTTTCGGTGGAAACAGATGGGTTTTTATCATGGGAAACAGCATTCGCCCTCGATGTCTGAACACCTTTTTTGGAAAAAATCCCCAATCCGTGCGGTCACAATTTCAGCAAAAATCTGACATTCTGCAATTCACTCAGAAATGGTGCCAAACTGTTGCAAACGATCGACTGAAACCTTTTTCGGTGGAAACAGATGGGTTTTTATCATAGGAAACAGAATTAGCCCACAACGTCTGAACCACTTTTTTTGAAAAAAACCCTAAGCCGCGCGATCACAATTTCAGCAAAAATCTGACGTTCTGCAATTCACTGAGAGATGGTGCCGAACTTTTACAAACGATCGACTGAAAGCTTTTTTGGTGAAAACAGATGGGTTTTTATCATGGGAAACAGAATTAGCCCTCGATGTCTGAACACCTTTTTTTGAAAAAATCCCTAAGCCGCGCGGTCACAATTTCAGCAAAAATCTGACATTCTGCAATTCACTCAGAAATGGTGCCAAACTGTTGCAAACGATCGACTGAAAGCTTTTTCGGTGGAAACAGATGGGTTTTTATCGTGGGAAACAGAATTAGCACTCGATGTCTGAACACCTTTTTTTGAAAAAATCCCTAAGCCGCGCGGTCACAATTTCAGCAAAAATCTGACATTCTGCAATTCACTCAGAAATGGTGCCAAACTGTTGCAAACGATCGACTGAAAGCTTTTTCGGTGGAAATAGATGGGTTTTTATCGTGGGAAACAAAATTCGCCCTCGACGTCTGAACACCTTTTTTGGAAAAAATCCCTAAGCCGCGCGGTCACAATTTCAGCAAAAATCTGACATTCTGCAATTCACTCAGAAATGGTGCCAAACTGTTGCAAACGATCGACTGAAAGCTTTTTCGGTGGAAATAGATGGGTTTTTATCATGGGAAACAAAATTAGCCCTCGATGTCTGAACACCTTTTTTTGAAAAAATCCCTAATGCCGCGCGGTCACAATTTCAGCAAAAATCTGACGTTCTGCAATTCAGTCAGAAATGGTGCCAAACTGTTGCAAACGATCCCATGAAAGCTTTTTCGGTTGAAACAGATGGGTTTGTATCATGCGAAACAGAATTAGCCCTCGATGTCTGAACACCTTTTTTTGAAAAAATCCCTAAGCCGCACGGTCACAATTTCAGCAAAAATCTGACGTTGTGCAATTCACTCAGAAATGGGGCCAAACTGTTGCGAACGATCGACTGAAAGCTTTTTTGGTGGAAATAGATGGGTTTTTATCGTGGGAAACAAAATTCGCCCTCGACGTCTGAACACCTTTTTTGGAAAAAATCCCTAAGCCGCGCGGTCACAATTTCAGCAAAAATCTGACATTCTGCAATTCACTCAGAAATGGTGCCAAACTGTTGCAAACGGTCAACTGAAAGCTTTTTCGGTGGAAATAGATGGGTTTTTATCATGGGAAACAAAATTAGCCCTCGATGTCTGAACACCTTTTTTTGAAAAAATCCCTAAAGCCGCGAGATCACAATTTCAGCAAAAATCTGACGTTCTGCAATTCACTGAGAGATGGTGCCGAACTTTTGCAAACGATCGACTGAAAGCTTTTTCGGTGAAAACAGATGGGTTTTTATCATGGGAAACAGAATTAGCCCTCGATGTCTGAACACCTTTTTTTGAAAAAATCCCTAAGCCGCGCGGTCACAATTTCAGCAAAAATCTGACGTTTTGCAATTCACTCAGAAATGGTGCCAAACTGTTGCAAACGATCCCCTGAAAGCTTTTTCGGTGGAAACAGATGGGTTTTTATCATGGGAAACAAAATTAGCCCTCGACGTCTGAGCAACTTTTTTTGAAAAAATCCCCAAGCCGCGCGGTCACAATTTCAGCAAAAATCTGACATTCTGCAATTCATTCAGAAATGGTGCCAAACTGTTGCAAACGATCGACTGAAAGCTTTTTCGGTGGAAATAGATGGGTTTTTATCATGGGAAAGAAAATTAGCCCTCGATGTCTGAACACCTTTTTTTAAAAAAATCCCTAAAGCCGCGCGGTCACAATTTCAGCAAAAATCTGACGTTCTGCAATTCACTCAGAAATGGTGCCAAACTGTTGCAAACGATCGACTGAAAGCTTTTTCGGTGGAAATAGATGGGTTTTTATCATGGGAAAGAAAATTAGCCCTCGATGTCTGAACACCTTTTTTTGAAAAAATCCCTAAGCCGCGCTGTCACAATTTCAGCAAAAATCTGACGTTTTACAATTCACTCAGAAATGGTGCCAAACTGTTGCAAACGATCCCCTGAAAGCTTTTTCGGTGGAAACAGATGGGTTTTTATCACGGGAAACAAAATTAGCCCTCGACGTCTGAGGAACTTTTTTTGAAAAAATCCCCAAGCCGCGCGGTCACAATTTCAGCAAAAATCTGACATTCTGCAATTCACTCAGAAATGGTGCCAAACTGTTGCAAACGATCCCATGAAAGCTTTTTCGGTTGAAACAGATGGGTTTGTATCATGGGAAACAGAATTAGCTGTCGACATCTGAACACCTTTTTTTGAAAAAAACCCTAAGCCGCGCGATCACAATTTCAGCAAAAATCTGACGTTCTGCAATTCACTGAGAGATGGTGCCAAACTTTTACAAACGATCGACTGAAAGCTTTTTCGGTGAAAACAGATGGGTTTTTATCATGGGAAACAGAATTCGCCCTCGATGTCTGAACACCTTTTTTGGAAAAAATCCCCAATCCGTGCGGTCACAATTTCAGCAAAAATCTGACATTCTGCAATTCACTCAGAAATGGTGCCAAACTGTTGCAAACGATCGACTGAAAGCTTTTTCGGTGGAAACAGATGGGTTTTTATCATGGGAAACAAAATTAGCCCTCGACGTCTGAGCAACTTTTTTTGAAAAAATCCCCAAGCCGCGCGGTCACAATTTCAGCAAAAATCTGACATTCTGCAATTCATTCAGAAATGGTGCCAAACTGTTGCAAACGATCGACTGAAAGCTTTTTCGGTGGAAATAGATGGGTTTTTATCATGGGAAACAAAATTAGCCCTCGATGTCTGAACACCTTTTTTTAAAAAAATCCCTAAAGCCGCGCGGTCACAATTTCAGCAAAAATCTGACGTTCTGCAATTCACTCAGAAATGGTGCCAAACTGTTGCAAACGATCGACTGAAAGCTTTTTCGGTGGAAATAGATGGGTTTTTATCATGGGAAAGAAAATTAGCCCTCGATGTCTGAACACCTTTTTTTGAAAAAATCCCTAAGCCGCGCTGTCACAATTTCAGCAAAAATCTGACGTTTTGCAATTCAGTCAGAAATGGTGCCAAACTGTTGCAAACGATCCCCTGAAAGCTTTTTCGGTGGAAACAGATGGGTTTTTATCACGGGAAACAAAATTAGCCCTCGACGTCTGAGGAACTTTTTTTGAAAAAATCCCCAAGCCGCGCGGTCACAATTTCAGCAAAAATCTGACATTCTGCAATTCACTCAGAAATGGTGCCAAACTGTTGCAAACGATCCCATGAAAGCTTTTTCGGTTGAAACAGATGGGTTTGTATCATGGGAAACAGAATTAGCTGTCGACATCTGAACACCTTTTTTTGAAAAAAACCCTAAGCCGCGCGATCACAATTTCAGCAAAAATCTGACGTTCTGCAATTCACTGAGAGATGGTGCCAAACTTTTACAAACGATCGACTGAAAGCTTTTTCGGTGAAAACAGATGGGTTTTTATCATGGGAAACAGAATTAGCCCTCGATGTCTGAACACCTTTTTTTGAAAAAATCCCTAAGCCGCGCGGTCACAATTTCAGCAAAAATCTGACATTCTGCAATTCACTCAGAAATGGTGCCAAACTGTTGCAAACGATCGACTGAAAGCTTTTTCGGTGAAAACAGATGGGTTTTTATCATGGGAAACAGAATTAGCCCTCGATGTCTGAACACCTTTTTTTGAAAAAATCCCTAAGCCGCGCGGTCACAATTTAAGCAAAAATCTGACATTCTGCAATTCACTCAGAAATGGTGCCAAACTGTTGCAAACGATCGACTGAAAGCTTTTTCGGTGGAAACAGATGGGTTTTTATCATGGGAAACAGAATTAGCCCTCGATGTCTGAACACCTTTTTTTGAAAAAATCCCTAAGCCGCGCGGTCACAATTTCAGCAAAAATCTGACATTCTGCAATTCACTCAGAAATGGTGCCAAACTGTTGCAAACGGTCAACTGAAAGCTTTTTCGGTGGAAATAGATGGGTTTTTATCATGGGAAACAAAATTAGCCCTCGATGTCTGAACACCTTTTTTTGAAAAAATCCCTAAGCCGCGCGATCACAATTTCAGCAAAAATCTGACGTTCTGCAATTCACTGAGAGATGGTGCCGAACTTTTGCAAACGATCGACTGAAAGCTTTTTCGGTGAAAACAGATGGGTTTTTATCATGGGAAACAGAATTAGCCCTCGATGTCTGAACACCTTTTTTTGAAAAAATCCCTAAGCCGCGCGGTCACAATTTCAGCAAAAATCTGACGTTGTGCAATTCACTCAGAAATGGGGCCAAACTGTTGCAAACGATCGACTGAAAGCTTTTTTTGGGGAAATAGATGGGTTTTTATCATGGGAAACAAAATTAGCCCTCGACGTCTGAGCAACTTTTTTTGAAAAAATCCCCAAGCCGCGCGGTCACAATTTCAGCAAAAATCTGACATTCTGCAATTCATTCAGAAATGGTGCCAAACTGTTGCAAACGATCGACTGAAAGCTTTTTCGGTGGAAATAGATGGGTTTTTATCATGGGAAACAAAATTAGCCCTCGATGTCTGAACACCTTTTTTTAAAAAAATCCCTAAAGCCGCGCGGTCACAATTTCAGCAAAAATCTGACGTTCTGCAATTCACTCAGAAATGGTGCCAAACTGTTGCAAACGATCGACTGAAAGCTTTTTCGGTGGAAATAGATGGGTTTTTATCATGGGAAAGAA
This sequence comes from Podarcis tiliguerta, assembly GCF_965153285.1. Classification (NCBI taxonomy): domain Eukaryota; kingdom Metazoa; phylum Chordata; class Lepidosauria; order Squamata; family Lacertidae; genus Podarcis; species Podarcis tiliguerta. Next base: position 69,175,378 of record NC_139542.1, on the reverse strand, counting down.
AATTAGCCCTCGATGTCTGAACACCTTTTTTTGAAAAAATCCCTAAGCCGCGCTGTCACAATTTCAGCAAAAATCTGACGTTTTGCAATTCAGTCAGAAATGGTGCCAAACTGTTGCAAACGATCCCCTGAAAGCTTTTTCGGTGGAAACAGATGGGTTTTTATCACGGGAAACAAAATTAGCCCTCGACGTCTGAGGAACTTTTTTTGAAAAAATCCCCAAGCCGCGCGGTCACAATTTCAGCAAAAATTTGACATTCTGCAATTCACTCAGAAATGGTGCCAAACTGTTGCAAACGATCCCATGAAAGCTTTTTCGGTTGAAACAGATGGGTTTGTATCATGGGAAACAGAATTAGCTGTCGACATCTGAACACCTTTTTTTGAAAAAAACCCTAAGCCGCGCGATCACAATTTCAGCAAAAATCTGACGTTCTGCAATTCACTGAGAGATGGTGCCAAACTTTTACAAACGATCGACTGAAAGCTTTTTCGGTGAAAACAGATGGGTTTTTATCATGGGAAACAGAATTAGCCCTCGATGTCTGAACACCTTTTTTTGAAAAAATCCCTAAGCCGCGCGGTCACAATTTCAGCAAAAATCTGACATTCTGCAATTCACTCAGAAATGGTGCCAAACTGTTGCAAACGATCGACTGAAAGCTTTTTCGGTGAAAACAGATGGGTTTTTATCATGGGAAACAGAATTAGCCCTCGATGTCTGAACACCTTTTTTTGAAAAAATCCCTAAGCCGCGCGGTCACAATTTAAGCAAAAATCTGACATTCTGCAATTCACTCAGAAATGGTGCCAAACTGTTGCAAACGATCGACTGAAAGCTTTTTCGGTGGAAACAGATGGGTTTTTATCATGGGAAACAGAATTAGCCCTCGATGTCTGAACACCTTTTTTTGAAAAAATCCCTAAGCCGCGCGGTCACAATTTCAGCAAAAATCTGACATTCTGCAATTCACTCAGAAATGGTGCCAAACTGTTGCAAACGGTCAACTGAAAGCTTTTTCGGTGGAAATAGATGGGTTTTTATCATGGGAAACAAAATTAGCCCTCGATGTCTGAACACCTTTTTTTGAAAAAATCCCTAAGCCGCGCGATCACAATTTCAGCAAAAATCTGACGTTCTGCAATTCACTGAGAGATGGTGCCGAACTTTTGCAAACGATCGACTGAAAGCTTTTTCGGTGAAAACAGATGGGTTTTTATCATGGGAAACAGAATTAGCCCTCGATGTCTGAACACCTTTTTTTGAAAAAATCCCTAAGCCGCGCGGTCACAATTTCAGCAAAAATCTGACGTTGTGCAATTCACTCAGAAATGGGGCCAAACTGTTGCAAACGATCGACTGAAAGCTTTTTTGGGGGAAATAGATGGGTTTTTATCATGGGAAACAAAATTAGCCCTCGACGTCTGAGCAACTTTTTTTGAAAAAATCCCCAAGCCGCGCGGTCACAATTTCAGCAAAAATCTGACATTCTGCAATTCACTCAGAAATGGTGCCAAACTGTTGCAAACGATCGACTGAAAGCTTTTTCGGTGGAAACAGATGGGTTTTTATCATAGGAAACAGAATTAGCCCACAACGTCTGAACCACTTTTTTTGAAAAAATCCCTAAGCCGCGCGGTCACAATTTCAGCAAAAATCTGACGTTCTGCAATTCACTCAGAAATGGTGCCAAACTGTTGCAAACGATCGACTGAAAGCTTTTTCGGTGGAAACAGATGGGTTTTTATCATAGGAAACAGAATTAGCCCTCGATGTCTGAACACCTTTTTTTGAAAAAATCCCTAAGCCGCGCGGTCACAATTTCAGCAAAAATCTGACGTTGTGCAATTCACTCAGAAATGGGGCCAAACTGTTGCAAACGATCGACTGAAAGCTTTTTTGGTGGAAATAGATGGGTTTTTATCGTGGGAAACAAAATTCGCCCTCGACGTCTGAACACCTTTTTTTGAAAAAATCCCTAAGCCGCGCGGTCACAATTTCAGCAAAAATCTGACATTCTGCAATTTACTCAGAAATGGTGCCAAACTGTTGCAAACGGTCAACTGAAAGCTTTTTCGGTGGAAATAGATGGGTTTTTATCATGGGAAACAAAATTAGCCCTCGATGTCTGAACACCTTTTTTTGAAAAAATCCCTAAAGCCGCGAGATCACAATTTCAGCAAAAATCTGACGTTCTGCAATTCACTGAGAGATGGTGCCGAACTTTTGCAAACGATCGACTGAAAGCTTTTTCGGTGAAAACAGATGGGTTTTTATCATGGGAAACAGAATTAGCCTTCGATGTCTGAACACCTTTTTTTGAAAAAATCCCTAAGCCGCGCGGTCACAATTTCAGCAAAAATCTGACGTTTTGCAATTCACTCAGAAATGGTGCCAAACTGTTGCAAACGATCCCCTGAAAGCTTTTTCGGTGGAAACAGATGGGTTTTTATCATGGGAAACAAAATTAGCCCTCGACGTCTGAGCAACTTTTTTTGAAAAAATCCCCAAGCCGCGCGGTCACAATTTCAGCAAAAATCTGACATTCTGCATTTCATTCAGAAATGGTGCCAAACTGTTGCAAACGATCGACTGAAAGCTTTTTCGGTGGAAATAGATGGGTTTTTATCATGGGAAACAAAATTAGCCCTCGATGTCTGAACACCTTTTTTAAAAAAAATCCCTAAAGCCGCGCGGTCACAATTTCAGCAAAAATCTGACGTTCTGCAATTCACTCAGAAATGGTGCCAAACTGTTGCAAACGATCGACTGAAAGCTTTTTCGGTGGAAACAGATGGGTTTTTATCATGGGAAACAGAATTAGCCCTCGATGTCTGAACACCTTTTTTTGAAAAAATCCCTAAGCCGCGCGGTCACAATTTCAGCAAAAATCTGACATTCTGCAATTCACTCAGGAATGGTGCCAAACTGTTGCAAACGATCCCCTGAAAGCTTTTTCGGTGGAAACAGATGGGTTTTTATCACGGGAAACAAAATTAGCCCTCGACGTCTGAGGAACTTTTTTTGAAAAAATCCCCAAGCCGCGCGGTCACAATTTCAGCAAAAATCTGACATTCTGCAATTCACTCAGAAATGGTGCCAAACTGTTGCAAACGATCCCATGAAAGCTTTTTCGGTTGAAACAGATGGGTTTATATCATGGGAAACAGAATTAGCTGTCGACATCTGAACACCTTTTTTTGAAAAAAACCCTAAGCCGCGCGATCACAATTTCAGCAAAAATCTGACGTTCTGCAATTCACTGAGAGATGGTGCCGAACTTTTGCAAACGATCGACTGAAAGCTTTTTCGGTGAAAACAGATGGGTTTTTATCATGGGAAACAGAATTAGCCCTCGATGTCTGAACACCTTTTTTTGAAAAAATCCCTAAGCCGCGCGGTCACAATTTCAGCAAAAATCTGACATTCTGCTATTCACTCAGAAATGGTGCCAAACTGCTGCAAACGATCGACTGAAAGCTTTTTCGGTGAAAACAGATGGGTTTTTATCATGGGAAACAGAATTAGCCCTCGATGTCTGAACACCTTTTTTTGAAAAAATCCCTAAGACGCGCGGTCACAATTTAAGCAAAAATCTGACATTCTGCAATTCACTCAGAAATGGTGCCAAACTGTTGCAAACGATCGACTGAAAGCTTTTTTGGTGGAAATAGAAGGGTTTTTATCATGGGAAACAAAATTAGCCCTCGACGTCTGAGCAACTTTTTTTGAAAAAATCCCCAAGCCGTGCGGTCACAGTTTCAGCAAAAATCTGACATTCTGCAATTCACTCAGAAATGGTGCCAAACTGTTGCAAACGATCGACTGAAAGCTTTTTCGGTGGAAACAGATGGGTTTTTATCATGGGAAACAGAATTAGCCCTCGATGTCTGAACACCTTTTTTTGAAAAAATCCCTAAGCCGCGCGATCACAATTTCAGCAAAAATCTGACATTCTGCAATTCACTCAGAAATGGTGCCAAACTGTTGCAAACGGTCAACTGAAAGCTTTTTCGGTGGAAATAGATGGGTTTTTATCATGGGAAACAAAATTAGCCCTCGATGTCTGAACACCTTTTTTTGAAAAAATCCCTAAAGCCGTGCGATCACAATTTCAGCAAAAATCTGACGTTCTGCAATTCACTGAGAGATGGTGCCGAACTTTTGCAAACGATCGACTGAAAGCTTTTTCGGTGAAAACAGATGGGTTTTTATCATGGGAAACAGAATTAGCCCTCGATGTCTGAACACCTTTTTTTGAAAAAATCCCTAAGCCGCGCGGTCACAATTTCAGCAAAAATCTGACGTTGTGCAATTCACTCAGAAATGGGGCCAAACTGTTGCAAACGATCGACTGAAAGCTTTTTTGGGGGAAATAGATGGGTTTTTATCATGGGAAACAAAATTAGCCCTCGACGTCTGAGCAACTTTTTTTGAAAAAATCCCCAAGCCGCGCGGTCACAATTTCAGCAAAAATCTGACATTCTGCAATTCACTCAGAAATGGTGCCAAACTGTTGCAAACGGACGACTGAAAGCTTTTTCGGTGGAAACAGATGGGTTTTTATCATAGGAAACAGAATTAGCCCACAACGTCTGAACCACTTTTTTTGAAAAAATCCCTAAGCCGCGCGGTCACAATTTCAGCAAAAATCTGACATTCTGCAATTCACTCAGAAATGGTGCCAAACTGTTGCAAACGATCGACTGAAAGCTTTTTTGGTGGAAACAGATGGGTTTTTATCATGGGAAACAGAATTAGCCCTCGACGTCTGAACCACTTTTTTTGAAAAAATCCCTAAGCCGCGCGGTCACAATTTCAGCAAAAATCTGACGTTCTGCAATTCACTCAGAAATGGTGCCAAACTGTTGCAAACGATCGACTGAAAGCTTTTTCGGTGGAAACAGATGGGTTTTTATCATAGGAAACAGAATTAGCCCTCGATGTCTGAACACCTTTTTTTGAAAAAATCCCTAAGCCGCACGGTCACAATTTCAGCAAAAATCTGACGTTGTGCAATTCACTCAGAAATGGGGCCAAACTGTTGCAAACGATCGACTGAAAGCTTTTTTGGTGGAAATAGATGGGTTTTTATCGTGGGAAACAAAATTCGCCCTCGACGTCTGAACACCTTTTTTGGAAAAAATCCCTAAGCCGCGCGATCACAATTTCAGCAAAAATCTGACGTTGTGCAATTCACTCAGAAATGGGGCCAAACTATTGCAAACGATCGACTGAAAGCTTTTTCGGTGGAAACAGATGGGTTTTTATCATGGGAAACAAAATTAGCCCTCGACGTCTGAGCAACTTTTTTTTGAAAAAATCCCCAAGCCACGCGGTCACAATTTCAGCAAAAATCTGACATTCTGCAATTCACTCAGAAATGGTGCCAAACTGTTGCAAACGATCGACTGAAAGCTTTTTCGGTGGAAACAGATGGGTTTTTATCATGGGAAACAGCATTCGCCCTCGATGTCTGAACACCTTTTTTGGAAAAAATCCCCAATCCGTGCGGTCACAATTTCAGCAAAAATCTGACATTCTGCAATTCACTCAGAAATGGTGCCAAACTGTTGCAAACGATCGACTGAAACCTTTTTCGGTGGAAACAGATGGGTTTTTATCATAGGAAACAGAATTAGCCCACAACGTCTGAACCACTTTTTTTGAAAAAAACCCTAAGCCGCGCGGTCACAATTTCAGCAAAAATCTGACGTTCTGCAATTCACTGAGAGATGGTGCCGAACATTTACAAACGATCGACTGAAAGCTTTTTCGGTGAAAACAGATGGGTTTTTATCATGGGAAACAGAATTAGCCCTCGATGTCTGAACACCTTTTTTTGAAAAAATCCCTAAGCCGCGCGGTCACAATTTCAGCAAAAATCTGACATTCTGCAATTCACTCAGAAATGGTGCCAAACTGTTGCAAACGATCGACTGAAAGCTTTTTCGGTGGAAACAGATGGGTTTTTATCGTGGGAAACAGAATTAGCACTCGATGTCTGAACACCTTTTTTTGAAAAAATCCCTAAGCCGCGCGGTCACAATTTCAGCAAAAATCTGACATTCTGCAATTCACTCAGAAATGGTGCCAAACTGTTGCAAACGATCGACTGAAAGCTTTTTCGGTGGAAATAGATGGGTTTTTATCGTGGGAAACAAAATTCGCCCTCGACGTCTGAACACCTTTTTTGGAAAAAATCCCTAAGCCGCGCGGTCACAATTTCAGCAAAAATCTGACATTCTGCAATTCACTCAGAAATGGTGCCAAACTGTTGCAAACGATCGACTGAAAGCTTTTTCGGTGGAAATAGATGGGTTTTTATCATGGGAAACAAAATTAGCCCTCGATGTCTGAACACCTTTTTTTGAAAAAATCCCTAATGCCGCGCGGTCACAATTTCAGCAAAAATCTGACGTTCTGCAATTCAGTCAGAAATGGTGCCAAACTGTTGCAAACGATCCCATGAAAGCTTTTTCGGTTGAAACAGATGGGTTTGTATCATGCGAAACAGAATTAGCCCTCGATGTCTGAACACCTTTTTTTGAAAAAATCCCTAAGCCGCACGGTCACAATTTCAGCAAAAATCTGACGTTGTGCAATTCACTCAGAAATGGGGCCAAACTGTTGCGAACGATCGACTGAAAGCTTTTTTGGTGGAAATAGATGGGTTTTTATCGTGGGAAACAAAATTCGCCCTCGACGTCTGAACACCTTTTTTGGAAAAAATCCCTAAGCCGCGCGGTCACAATTTCAGCAAAAATCTGACATTCTGCAATTCACTCAGAAATGGTGCCAAACTGTTGCAAACGGTCAACTGAAAGCTTTTTCGGTGGAAATAGATGGGTTTTTATCATGGGAAACAAAATTAGCCCTCGATGTCTGAACACCTTTTTTTGAAAAAATCCCTAAAGCCGCGAGATCACAATTTCAGCAAAAATCTGACGTTCTGCAATTCACTGAGAGATGGTGCCGAACTTTTGCAAACGATCGACTGAAAGCTTTTTCGGTGAAAACAGATGGGTTTTTATCATGGGAAACAGAATTAGCCCTCGATGTCTGAACACCTTTTTTTGAAAAAATCCCTAAGCCGCGCGGTCACAATTTCAGCAAAAATCTGACGTTTTGCAATTCACTCAGAAATGGTGCCAAACTGTTGCAAACGATCCCCTGAAAGCTTTTTCGGTGGAAACAGATGGGTTTTTATCATGGGAAACAAAATTAGCCCTCGACGTCTGAGCAACTTTTTTTGAAAAAATCCCCAAGCCGCGCGGTCACAATTTCAGCAAAAATCTGACATTCTGCAATTCATTCAGAAATGGTGCCAAACTGTTGCAAACGATCGACTGAAAGCTTTTTCGGTGGAAATAGATGGGTTTTTATCATGGGAAAGAAAATTAGCCCTCGATGTCTGAACACCTTTTTTTAAAAAAATCCCTAAAGCCGCGCGGTCACAATTTCAGCAAAAATCTGACGTTCTGCAATTCACTCAGAAATGGTGCCAAACTGTTGTAAACGATCGACTGAAACCTTTTTCGGTGGAAACAGATGGGTTTTTATCATAGGAAACAGAATTAGCCCACAACGTCTGAACCACTTTTTTTGAAAAAAACCCTAAGCCGCGCGGTCACAATTTCAGCAAAAATCTGACGTTCTGCAATTCACTGAGAGATGGTGCCGAACATTTACAAACGATCGACTGAAAGCTTTTTCGGTGAAAACAGATGGGTTTTTATCATGGGAAACAGAATTAGCCCTCGATGTCTGAACACCTTTTTTTGAAAAAATCCCTAAGCCGCGCGGTCACAATTTCAGCAAAAATCTGACATTCTGCAATTCACTCAGAAATGGTGCCAAACTGTTGCAAACGATCGACTGAAAGCTTTTTCGGTGGAAACAGATGGGTTTTTATCGTGGGAAACAGAATTAGCACTCGATGTCTGAACACCTTTTTTTGAAAAAATCCCTAAGCCGCGCGGTCACAATTTCAGCAAAAATCTGACATTCTGCAATTCACTCAGAAATGGTGCCAAACTGTTGCAAACGATCGACTGAAAGCTTTTTCGGTGGAAATAGATGGGTTTTTATCGTGGGAAACAAAATTCGCCCTCGACGTCTGAACACCTTTTTTGGAAAAAATCCCTAAGCCGCGCGGTCACAATTTCAGCAAAAATCTGACATTCTGCAATTCACTCAGAAATGGTGCCAAACTGTTGCAAACGATCGACTGAAAGCTTTTTCGGTGGAAATAGATGGGTTTTTATCATGGGAAACAAAATTAGCCCTCGATGTCTGAACACCTTTTTTTGAAAAAATCCCTAATGCCGCGCGGTCACAATTTCAGCAAAAATCTGACGTTCTGCAATTCAGTCAGAAATGGTGCCAAACTGTTGCAAACGATCCCATGAAAGCTTTTTCGGTTGAAACAGATGGGTTTGTATCATGCGAAACAGAATTAGCCCTCGATGTCTGAACACCTTTTTTTGAAAAAATCCCTAAGCCGCACGGTCACAATTTCAGCAAAAATCTGACGTTGTGCAATTCACTCAGAAATGGGGCCAAACTGTTGCGAACGATCGACTGAAAGCTTTTTTGGTGGAAATAGATGGGTTTTTATCGTGGGAAACAAAATTCGCCCTCGACGTCTGAACACCTTTTTTGGAAAAAATCCCTAAGCCGCGCGGTCACAATTTCAGCAAAAATCTGACATTCTGCAATTCACTCAGAAATGGTGCCAAACTGTTGCAAACGGTCAACTGAAAGCTTTTTCGGTGGAAATAGATGGGTTTTTATCATGGGAAACAAAATTAGCCCTCGATGTCTGAACACCTTTTTTTGAAAAAATCCCTAAAGCCGCGAGATCACAATTTCAGCAAAAATCTGACGTTCTGCAATTCACTGAGAGATGGTGCCGAACTTTTGCAAACGATCGACTGAAAGCTTTTTCGGTGAAAACAGATGGGTTTTTATCATGGGAAACAGAATTAGCCCTCGATGTCTGAACACCTTTTTTTGAAAAAATCCCTAAGCCGCGCGGTCACAATTTCAGCAAAAATCTGACGTTTTGCAATTCACTCAGAAATGGTGCCAAACTGTTGCAAACGATCCCCTGAAAGCTTTTTCGGTGGAAACAGATGGGTTTTTATCATGGGAAACAAAATTAGCCCTCGACGTCTGAGCAACTTTTTTTGAAAAAATCCCCAAGCCGCGCGGTCACAATTTCAGCAAAAATCTGACATTCTGCAATTCATTCAGAAATGGTGCCAAACTGTTGCAAACGATCGACTGAAAGCTTTTTCGGTGGAAATAGATGGGTTTTTATCATGGGAAAGAAAATTAGCCCTCGATGTCTGAACACCTTTTTTTAAAAAAATCCCTAAAGCCGCGCGGTCACAATTTCAGCAAAAATCTGACGTTCTGCAATTCACTCAGAAATGGTGCCAAACTGTTGCAAACGATCGACTGAAAGCTTTTTCGGTGGAAATAGATGGGTTTTTATCATGGGAAAGAAAATTAGCCCTCGATGTCGGAACACCTTTTTTTGAAAAAATCCCTAAGCCGCGCTGTCACAATTTCAGCAAAAATCTGACGTTTTGCAATTCACTCAGAAATGGTGCCAAACTGTTGCAAACGATCCCCTGAAAGCTTTTTCGGTGGAAACAGATGGGTTTTTATCACGGGAAACAAAATTAGCCCTCGACGTCTGAGGAACTTTTTTTGAAAAAATCCCCAAGCCGCGCGGTCACAATTTCAGCAAAAATCTGACATTCTGCAATTCACTCAGAAATGGTGCCAAACTGTTGCAAACGATCCCATGAAAGCTTTTTCGGTTGAAACAGATGGGTTTGTATCATGGGAAACAGAATTAGCTGTCGACATCTGAACACCTTTTTTGAAAAAAACCCTAAGCCGCGCGATCACAATTTCAGCAAAAATCTGACGTTCTGCAATTCACTGAGAGATGGTGCCAAACTTTTACAAACGATCGACTGAAAGCTTTTTCGGTGAAAACAGATGGGTTTTTATCATGGGAAACAGAATTCGCCCTCGATGTCTGAACACCTTTTTTGGAAAAAATCCCCAATCCGTGCGGTCACAATTTCAGCAAAAATCTGACATTCTGCAATTCACTCAGAAATGGTGCCAAACTGTTGCAAACGATCGACTGAAACCTTTTTCGGTGGAAACAGATGGGTTTTTATCATAGGAAACAGAATTAGCCCACAACGTCTGAACCACTTTTTTTGAAAAAAACCCTAAGCCGCGCGGTCACAATTTCAGCAAAAATCTGACGTTCTGCAATTCACTGAGAGATGGTGCCGAACTTTTACAAACGATCGACTGAAAGCTTTTTCGGTGAAAACAGATGGGTTTTTATCATGGGAAACAGAATTAGCCCTCGATGTCTGAACACCTTTTTTTGAAAAAATCCCTAAGCCGCGCGGTCACAATTTCAGCAAAAATCTGACATTCTGCAATTCACTCAGAAATGGTGCCAAACTGTTGCAAACGATCGACTGAAAGCTTTTTCGGTGGAAATAGATGGGTTTTTATCGTGGGAAACAAAATTCGCCCTCGACGTCTGAACACCTTTTTTGGAAAAAATCCCTAAGCCGCGCGGTCACAATTTCAGCAAAAATCTGACGTTCTGCAATTCACTGAGAGATGGTGCCGAACTTTTGCAAACGATCGACTGAAAGCTTTTTCGGTGAAAACAGATGGGTTTTTATCATGGGAAACAGAATTAGCCCTCGATGTCTGAACACCTTTTTTTGAAAAAATCCCTAAGCCGCGCGGTCACAATTTCAGCAAAAATCTGACGTTGTGCAATTCACTCAGAAATGGGGCCAAACTTTTGCAAACGATCGACTGAAAGCTTTTTTGGGGGAAATAGATGGGTTTTTATCATGGGAAACAAAATTAGCCCTCGACGTCTGAGCAACTTTTTTTGAAAAAATCCCCAAGCCGCGCGGTCACAATTTCAGCAAAAATCTGACATTCTGCAATTCACTCAGAAATGGTGCCAAACTGTTGCAAACGATCGACTGAAAGCTTTTTCGGTGGAAACAGATGGGTTTTTATCATGGGAAACAGAATTAGCCCACAACGTCTGAACCACTTTTTTTGAAAAAATCCCTAAGCCGCGCGGTCACAATTTCAGCAAAAATCTGACATTCTGCAATTCACTCGGAAATGGTGCCAAACTGTTGCAAACGATCGACTGAAAGCTTTTTTGGTGGAAACAGATGGGTTTTTATCATGGGAAACAGAATTAGCCCTCGATGTCTGAACACCTTTTTTTGAAAAAATCCCTAAGCCGCGCGGTCACAATTTCAGCAAAAATCTGACATTCTGCAATTCACTCAGAAATGGTGCCAAACTGTTGCAAACGATCGACTGAAAGCTTTTTCGGTGGAAATAGATGGGTTTTTATCGTGGGAAACAAAATTCGCCCTCGACGTCTGAACACCTTTTTTGGAAAAAATCCCTAAGCCGCGCGGTCACAATTTCAGCAAAAATCTGACGTTCTGCAATTCACTGAGAGATGGTGCCGAACTTTTGCAAACGATCGACTGAAAGCTTTTTCGGTGAAAACAGATGGGTTTTTATCATGGGAAACAGAATTAGCCCTCGATGTCTGAACACCTTTTTTTGAAAAAATCCCTAAGCCGCGCGGTCACAATTTCAGCAAAAATCTGACGTTGTGCAATTCACTCAGAAATGGGGCCAAACTTTTGCAAACGATCGACTGAAAGCTTTTTTGGGGGAAATAGATGGGTTTTTATCATGGGAAACAAAATTAGCCCTCGACGTCTGAGCAACTTTTTTTGAAAAAATCCCCAAGCCGCGCGGTCACAATTTCAGCAAAAATCTGACATTCTGCAATTCACTCAGAAATGGTGCCAAACTGTTGCAAACGATCGACTGAAAGCTTTTTCGGTGGAAACAGATGGGTTTTTATCATAGGAAACAGAATTAGCCCACAACGTCTGAACCACTTTTTTTGAAAAAATCCCTAAGCCGCGCGGTCACAATTTCAGCAAAAATCTGACATTCTGCAATTCACTCGGAAATGGTGCCAAACTGTTGCAAACGATCGACTGAAAGCTTTTTTGGTGGAAACAGATGGGTTTTTATCATGGGAAACAGAATTAGCCCTCGACGTCTGAACCACTTTTTTTGAAAAAATCCCTAAGCCGCGCGGTCACAATTTCAGCAAAAATCTGACATTCTGCAATTCACTCAGAAATGGTGCCAAACTGTTGCAAACGATCGACTGAAAGCTTTTTCGGTGGAAACAGATGGGTTTTTATCATAGGAAACAGAATTAGCCCTCGATGTCTGAACACCTTTTTTTGAAAAAATCCCTAAGCCGCACGGTCACAATTTCAGCAAAAATCTGACGTTGTGCAATTCACTCAGAAATGGGGCCAAACTGTTGCAAACGATCGACTGAAAGCTTTTTTGGTGGAAATAGATGGGTTTTTATCGTGGGAAACAAAATTCGCCCTCGACGTCTGAACACCTTTTTTGGAAAAAATCCCTAAGCCGCGCGATCACAATTTCAGCAAAAATCTGACGTTGTGCAATTCACTCAGAAATGGGGCCAAACTATTGCAAACGATCGACTGAAAGCTTTTTTGGTGGAAACAGATGGGTTTTTATCATGGGAAACAAAATTAGCCCTCGACGTCTGAGCAACTTTTTTTTGAAAAAATCCCCAAGCCACGCGGTCACAATTTCAGCAAAAATCTGACATTCTGCAATTCACTCAGAAATGGTGCCAAACTGTTGCAAACGATCGACTGAAAGCTTTTTCGGTGGAAACAGATGGGTTTTTATCATGGGAAACAGCATTCGCCCTCGATGTCTGAACACCTCTTTTGGAAAAAATCCCTAAGCCGCGCGGTCACAATTTCAGCAAAAATCTGATGTTGTGCAATTCACTCAGAAATGGGGCCAAACTGTTGCAATCGATCGACTGAAAGCTTTTTTGGTGGAAATAGATGGGTTTTTATCGTGGGAAACAACATTAGCCCTCGACGTCTGAACCACTTTTTTTGAAAAAATCCCTAAGCCGCGCGGTCACAATTTCAGCAAAAATCTGACATTCTGCAATTCACTCAGAAATGGTGCCAAACTGTGGCAAACGATCGACTAAAAGCTTTTTCGGTGGAAACAGATGGGTTTTTATCATGGGAAACAGAATTAGCCCTCGATGTCTGAACACCTTTTTTTGAAAAAATCCCTAAGCCGCGCGATCACAATTTCAGCAAAAATCTGACGTTCTGCAATTCACTGAGAGATGGTGCCAAACTTTTACAAACGATCGACTGAAAGCTTTTTCGGTGAAAACAGATGGGTTTTTATCATGGGAAACAGAATTCGCCCTCGATGTCTGAACACCTTTTTTGGAAAAAATCCCCAATCCGTGCGGTCACAATTTCAGCAAAAATCTGACATTCTGCAATTCACTCAGAAATGGTGCCAAACTGTTGCAAACGATCGACTGAAACCTTTTTCGGTGGAAACAGATGGGTTTTTATCATAGGAAACAGAATTAGCCCACAACGTCTGAACCACTTTTTTTGAAAAAAACCCTAAGCCGCGCGGTCACAATTTCAGCAAAAATCTGACGTTCTGCAATTCACTGAGAGATGGTGCCGAACTTTTACAAACGATCGACTGAAAGCTTTTTCGGTGAAAACAGATGGGTTTTTATCATGGGAAACAGAATTAGCCCTCGATGTCTGAACACCTTTTTTTGAAAAAATCCCTAAGCCGCGCGGTCACAATTTCAGCAAAAATCTGACATTCTGCAATTCACTCAGAAATGGTGCCAAACTGTTGCAAACGATCGACTGAAAGCTTTTTCGGTGGAAATAGATGGGTTTTTATCGTGGGAAACAAAATTCGCCCTCGACGTCTGAACACCTTTTTTGGAAAAAATCCCTAAGCCGCGCGGTCACAATTTCAGCAAAAATCTGACGTTCTGCAATTCACTGAGAGATGGTGCCGAACTTTTGCAAACGATCGACTGAAAGCTTTTTCGGTGAAAACAGATGGGTTTTTATCATGGGAAACAGAATTAGCCCTCGATGTCTGAACACCTTTTTTTGAAAAAATCCCTAAGCCGCGCGGTCACAATTTCAGCAAAAATCTGACGTTGTGCAATTCACTCAGAAATGGGGCCAAACTTTTGCAAACGATCGACTGAAAGCTTTTTTGGGGGAAATAGATGGGTTTTTATCATGGGAAACAAAATTAGCCCTCGACGTCTGAGCAACTTTTTTTGAAAAAATCCCCAAGCCGCGCGGTCACAATTTCAGCAAAAATCTGACATTCTGCAATTCACTCAGAAATGGTGCCAAACTGTTGCAAACGATCGACTGAAAGCTTTTTCGGTGGAAACAGATGGGTTTTTATCATAGGAAACAGAATTAGCCCACAACGTCTGAACCACTTTTTTTGAAAAAATCCCTAAGCCGCGCGGTCACAATTTCAGCAAAAATCTGACATTCTGCAATTCACTCGGAAATGGTGCCAAACTGTTGCAAACGATCGACTGAAAGCTTTTTTGGTGGAAACAGATGGGTTTTTATCATGGGAAACAGAATTAGCCCTCGACGTCTGAACCACTTTTTTTGAAAAAATCCCTAAGCCGCGCGGTCACAATTTCAGCAAAAATCTGACATTCTGCAATTCACTCAGAAATGGTGCCAAACTGTTGCAAACGATCGACTGAAAGCTTTTTCGGTGGAAACAGATGGGTTTTTATCATAGGAAACAGAATTAGCCCTCGATGTCTGAACACCTTTTTTTGAAAAAATCCCTAAGCCGCACGGTCACAATTTCAGCAAAAATCTGACGTTGTGCAATTCACTCAGAAATGGGGCCAAACTGTTGCAAACGATCGACTGAAAGCTTTTTTGGTGGAAATAGATGGGTTTTTATCGTGGGAAACAAAATTCGCCCTCGACGTCTGAACACCTTTTTTGGAAAAAATCCCTAAGCCGCGCGATCACAATTTCAGCAAAAATCTGACGTTGTGCAATTCACTCAGAAATGGGGCCAAACTATTGCAAACGATCGACTGAAAGCTTTTTTGGTGGAAACAGATGGGTTTTTATCATGGGAAACAAAATTAGCCCTCGACGTCTGAGCAACTTTTTTTTGAAAAAATCCCCAAGCCACGCGGTCACAATTTCAGCAAAAATCTGACATTCTGCAATTCACTCAGAAATGGTGCCAAACTGTTGCAAACGATCGACTG
Organism: Podarcis tiliguerta; assembly: GCF_965153285.1. Lineage (NCBI taxonomy): Eukaryota > Metazoa > Chordata > Lepidosauria > Squamata > Lacertidae > Podarcis > Podarcis tiliguerta. Next base: position 69,160,101 of record NC_139542.1, on the reverse strand, counting down.
AAAGCTTTTTCGGTGGAAACAGATGGGTTTTTATCATGGGAAACAGCATTCGCCCTCGATGTCTGAACACCTCTTTTGGAAAAAATCCCTAAGCCGCGCGGTCACAATTTCAGCAAAAATCTGACGTTGTGCAATTCACTCAGAAATGGGGCCAAACTGTTGCAATCGATCGACTGAAAGCTTTTTTGGTGGAAATAGATGGGTTTTTATCGTGGGAAACAACATTAGCCCTCGACGTCTGAGCAACTTTTTTTGAAAAAATCCCCAAGCCGCGCGGTCACAATTTCAGCAAAAATCTGACATTCTGCAATTCACTCAGAAATGGTGCCAAACTGTGGCAAACGATCGACTGAAAGCTTTTTCGGTGGAAACAGATGGGTTTTTATCATGGGAAACAGAATTAGCCCTCGATGTCTGAACACCTTTTTTTGAAAAAATCCCTAAGCCGCGCGGTCACAATTTCAGCAAAAATCTGACATTCTGCAATTCACTCAGAAATGGTGCCAAACTGTTGCAAACGATCGACTGAAAGCTTTTTCGGTGGAAACAGATGGGTTTTTATCATAGGAAACAGAATTAGCCCTCGATGTCTGAACACCTTTTTTTGAAAAAATCCCTAAGCCGCACGGTCACAATTTCAGCAAAAATCTGACGTTGTGCAATTCACTCAGAAATGGGGCCAAACTGTTGCAAACGATCGACTGAAAGCTTTTTTGGTGGAAATAGATGGGTTTTTATCGTGGGAAACAAAATTCGCCCTCGACGTCTGAACACCTTTTTTGGAAAAAATCCCTAAGCCGCGCGATCACAATTTCAGCAAAAATCTGACGTTGTGCAATTCACTCAGAAATGGGGCCAAACTATTGCAAACGATCGACTGAAAGCTTTTTCGGTGGAAACAGATGGGTTTTTATCATGGGAAACAAAATTAGCCCTCGACGTCTGAGCAACTTTTTTTTGAAAAAATCCCCAAGCCACGCGGTCACAATTTCAGCAAAAATCTGACATTCTGCAATTTACTCAGAAATGGTGCCAAACTGTTGCAAACGATCGACTGAAAGCTTTTTCGGTGGAAACAGATGGGTTTTTATCATGGGAAACAGCATTCGCCCTCGATGTCTGAACACCTCTTTTGGAAAAAATCCCTAAGCCGCGCGGCCACAATTTCAGCAAAAATCTGACGTTGTGCAATTCACTCAGAAATGGGGCCAAACTGTTGCAATCGATCGACTGAAAGCTTTTTTGGTGGAAATAGATGGGTTTTTATCGTGGGAAACAACATTAGCCCTCGACGTCTAAGCAACTTTTTTTGAAAAAATCCCCAAGCCGCGCGGTCACAATTTCAGCAAAAATCTGACATTCTGCAATTCACTCAGAAATGGTGCCAAACTGTGGCAAACGATCGACTGAAAGCTTTTTCGGTGGAAACAGATGGGTTTTTATCATGGGAAACAGAATTCGCCCTCGATGTCTGAACACCTTTTTTGGAAAAAATCCCTAAGCCGCGCGGTCACAATTTCAGCAAAAATCTGACGTTGTGCAATTCACTCAGAAATGGGGCCAAACTGTTGCAATCGATCGACTGAAAGCTTTTTTGGTGGAAATAGATGGGTTTTTATCGTGGGAAACAACATTAGCCCTCGACGTCTGAGCAACTTTTTTTGAAAAAATCCCCAAGCCGCGCGGTCACAATTTCAGCAAAAATCTGACATTCTGCAATTCACTCAGAAATGGTGCCAAACTGTGGCAAACGATCGACTGAAAGCTTTTTCAGTGGAAACAGATGGGTTTTTATCATGGGAAACAGAATTAGCCCTCGATGTCTGAACACCTTTTTTTGAAAAAATCCCTAAGCCGCGCGGTCACAATTTCAGCAAAAATCTGACATTCTGCAATTCACTCAGAAATGGTGCCAAACTGTTGCAAACGATCGACTGAAAGCTTTTTCGGTGGAAATAGATGGGTTTTTATCATGGGAAACAGAATTAGCCCTCGACGTCTGAGCAACTTTTTTTGAAGAAATCCCCAAGCCGCGCGGTCACAATTTCAGCAAAAATCTGACGTTCTGCAATTCACTCAGAAATGGTGCCGAACTTTTGCAAACGATCGACTGAAAGCTTTTTCGGTGGAAACAGATGGGTTTTTATCATAGGAAACAGAATTAGCCCACAACGTCTGAACCACTTTTTTTGAAAAAATCCCTAAGCCGCGCGGTGACAATTTCAGCAAAAATCTGACATTCTGCAATTCACTCAGAAATGGTGCCAAACTGTTGCAAACGATCGACTGAAAGCTTTTTTGGTGGAAATAGATGGGTTTTTATCATGGGAAACAAAATTAGCCCTCGACGTCTAAGCAACTTTTTTTGAAAAAATCCCCAAGCCGCGCGGTCACAATTTCAGCAAAAATCTGACGTTCTGCAATTCACTCAGAAATGGTGCCGAACTTTTGCAAACGATCGACTGAAAGCTTTTTCGGTGGAAACAGATGGATTTTTATCATGGGAAACAGAATTCGCCCTCGATGTCTGAACACCTTTTTTGGAAAAAATCCCTAAGCCCCGCGGTCACAATTTCAGCAAAAATCTGACATTCTGCAATTCACTCAGAAATGGTGCCAAACTGTGGCAAACGATCGACTGAAAGCTTTTTCGGTGGAAACAGATGGGTTTTTATCATGGGAAACAGAATTAGCCCTCGATGTCTGAACACCTTTTTTTGAAAAAATTTCTAAGCCGCGCGGTCACAATTTCAGCAAAAATCTGACATTCTGCAATTCACTCAGAAATGGTGCCAAACTGTTGCAAACGATCGACTGAAAGCTTTTTTGGTGGAAATAGATGGGTTTTTATCATGGGAAACAAAATTAGCCCTCGACGTCTGAGCAACTTTTTTTTGAAAAAATCCCCAAGCCGCGCGGTCACAATTTCAGCAAAAATCTGACCTTCTGCAATTCACTCAGAAATGGTGCCGAACTTTTGCAAACGATCGACTGAAAGCTTTTTCGGTGGAAACAGATGGGTTTTTATCATAGGAAACAGAATTAGGCCACAACGTCTGAACCACTTTTTTTGAAAAAATCCCTAAGCCGCGCGGTCACAATTTCAGCAAAAATCTGACGTTGTGCAATTCACTCAGAAATGGTGCCAAACTGTTGCAAACGATCGACTGAAAGCTTTTTCGGTGGAAACAGATGGGTTTTTATCATGGGAAACAGAATTAGCCCTCGACGTCTGAACCACTTTTTTTGAAAAAATCCCTAAGCCGCGCGGTCACAATTTCAGCAAAAATCTGACGTTCTGCAATTCACTCAGAAATGGTGCCAAACTGTTGCAAACGATCGAATGAAAGCTTTTTCGGTGGAAACAGATGGGTTTTTATCATAGGAAACAGAATTAGCCCTCGATATCTGAACACCTTTTTTTGAAAAAATCCCTAAGCCGCACGGTCACAATTTCAGCAAAAATCTGACGTTGTGCAATTCACTCAGAAATGGGGCCAAACTGTTGCAAACGATCGACTGAAAGCTTTTTTGGTGGAAATAGATGGGTTTTTATCGTGGGAAACAAAATTCGCCCTCGACGTCTGAACACCTTTTTTGGAAAAAATCCCTAAGCCGCGCGATCACAATTTCAGCAAAAATCTGACGTTGTGCAATTCACTCAGAAATGGGGCCAAACTATTGCAAACGATCGACTGAAAGCTTTTTCGGTGGAAACAGATGGGTTTTTATCATGGGAAACAAAATTAGCCCTCGACGTCTGAGCAACTTTTTTTTGAAAAAATCCCCAAGCCACGCGGTCACAATTTCAGCAAAAATCTGACATTCTGCAATTCACTCAGAAATGGTGCCAAACTGTTGCAAACGATCGACTGAAAGCTTTTTCGGTGGAAACAGATGGGTTTTTATCATGGGAAACAGCATTCGCTCTCGATGTCTGAACACCTTTTTTTGAAAAAATCCCTAAGCCGCGCGGTCACAATTTCAGCAAAATCTGACGTTGTGCAATTCACTCAGAAATGAGGCCAAACTGTTGCAATCGATCGACTGAAAGCTTTTTTGGTGGAAATAGATGGGTTTTTATCGTGGGAAACAACATTAGCCCTCGACGTCTGAGCAACTTTTTTTGAAAAAATCCCCAAGCCGCGCGGTCTCAATTTCAGCAAAAATCTGACATTCTGCAATTCACTCAGAAATGGTGCCAAACTGTTGCAAACGATCGACTGAAAGCTTTTTCGGTGGAAACAGATGGGTTTTTATCATAGGAAACAGAATTAGCCCTCGATGTCTGAACACCTTTTTTTGAAAAATTCCCTAAGCCGCGCGGTCACAATTTCAGCAAAAATCTGACATTCTGCAATTCACTCAGAAATGGGGCCAAACTGTTGCAAACGATCGACTGAAAGCTTTTTTGGTGGAAATAGATGGTTTTTTATCATGGGAAACAAAATTAGCCCTCGACGTCTGAACACCTTTTTTGGAAAAAATCCCTAAGCCGCGCGGTCACAATTTCAGCAAAATTCTGACGTTGTGCAATTCACTCAGAAATGGGGCCAAACTGTTGCAAACGATCGACTGAAAGCTTTTTTTGTGGAAATAGATGGTTTTTTATCATGGGAAACAAAATTCGCCCTCGACGTCTGAACACCTTTTTTGGAAAAAATCCCTAAGCCGCGCGGTCACAATTTCAGCAAAAATCTGACGTTGTGCAATTCACTCAGAAATGGGGCCAAACTGTTGCAATCGATCGACTGAAAGCTTTTTTGGTGGAAATAGATGGGTTTTTATCCTGGGAAACAAAATTCGCCCTCGACGTCTGAACACCTTTTTTGGAAAAAATCCCTAAGCCGCGCGATCACAATTTCAGCAAAAATCTGACGTTGTGCAATTCACTCAGAAATGGGGCCAAACTGTTGCAAACGATCGACTGAAAGCTTTTTCGGTGGAAACAGATGGGTTTTTATCATGGGAAACAAAATAAGCCCTCGATGTCTGAGCAACTTTTTTTTGAAAAAATCCCCAAGCCACGCGGTCACAATTTCAGCAAAAATCTGACATTCTGCAATTCACTCAGAAATGGTGCCGAACTTTTGCAAACGATCGACTGAAAGCTTTTTCGGTGGAAAAAGATGGGTTTTTATCATAGGAAACAGAATTAGCCCACAACGTCTGAACCACTTTTTTTGAAAAAATCCCTAAGCCGCGCGGTCACAATTTCAGCAAAAATCTGACGTTGTGCAATTCACTCAGAAATGGAGCCAAACTGTTGCAAACGATCCCCTGAAAGCTTTTTTGGTGGAAACAGATGGGTTTGTATCATGGGAAACAGAATTCGCCCTCGACGTCTGAACCACATTTTTTGAAAAAATCCCTAAGCCGCGCGGTCACAATTTCAGCAAAAATCTGACGTTCTGCAATTCACTCAGAAATGGTGCCAAACTGTTGCAAACGATCGACTGAAAGCTTTTTCGGTGGAAACAGATGGGTTTTTATCATAGGAAACAGAATTAGCCCTCGATGTCTGAACACCTTTTTTGGAAAAAATCCCTAAGCCGCGCGGTCACAATTTCAGCAAAAATCTGACGTTGTGCAATTCACTCAGAAATGGGGCCAAACTGTTGCAATCGATCGACTGAAAGCTTTTTTGGTGGAAATAGATGGGTTTTTATCGTGGGAAACAAAATTCGCCCTCGACGTCTGAACACCTTTTTTGGAAAAAATCCCTAAGCCGCGCGATCACAATTTCAGCAAAAATCTGACGTTGTGCAATTCAGTCAGAAATGGGGCCAAACTGTTGCAAACGATCGACTGAAAGCTTTTTCGGTGGAAACAGATGGGTTTTTATCATGGGAAACAAAATTAGCCCTCGACGTCTGAGCAACTTTTTTTGAAAAAATCCCCAAGCCGCGCGGTCACAATTTCAGCAAAAATCTGACATTCTGCAATTCACTCAGAAATGGTGCCAAACTGTTGCAAACGATCGACTGAAAGCTTTTTCGGTGGAAACAGATGGGTTTTTATCATAGGAAACAGAATTAGCCCACAACGTCTGAACCACTTTTTTTGAAAAAATCCCTAAGCCGCGCGGTCACAATTTCAGCAAAAATCTGACATTCTGCAATTCACTCAGAAATGGTGCCAAACTGTTGCAAACGATTGACTGAAAGCTTTTTTGGTGGAAATAGATGGGTTTTTATCGTGGGAAACAACATTAGCCCTCGACGTCTGAGCAACTTTTTTTGAAAAAATCCCCAAGCCGCGCGGTCACAATTTCAGCAAAAATCTGACATTCTGCAATTCACTCAGAAATGGTGCCAAACTGTTGCAAACGATCGACTGAAAGCTTTTTCGGTGGAAACAGATGGGTTTTTATCATGGGAAACAGAATTCGCCCTCGATGTCTGAACACCTTTTTTGGAAAAAATCCCTAAGCCGCGCGGTCACAATTTCAGCAAAAATCTGACGTTGTGCAATTCACTCAGAAATGGGGCCAAACTGTTGCAATCGATCGACTGAAAGCTTTTTTGGTGGAAATAGATGGGTTTTTATCGTGGGAAACAACATTAGCCCTCGACGTCTGAGCAACTATTTTGAAAAAATCCCCAAGCCGCGCGGTCACAATTTCAGCAAAAATCTGACATTCTGCAATTCACTCAGAAATGGTGCCAAACTGTTGCAAACGATCGACTGAAAGCTTTTTCGGTGGAAACAGATGGGTTTTTATCATAGGAAACAGAATTAGCCCACAACGTCTGAACCACTTTTTTTGAAAAAATCCCTAAGCCGCGCGGTCACAATTTCAGCAAAAATCTGACATTCTGCAATTCACTCAGAAATGGTGCCAAACTGTTGCAAACGATCGACTGAAAGCTTTTTTGGTGGAAATAGATGGGTTTTTATCATGGGAAACAAAATTAGCCCTCGACGTTTAAGCAAATTTTTTTGAAAAAATCCCCAAGCCGCGCGGTCACAATTTCAGCAAAAATCTGACGTTCTGCAATTCACTCAGAAATGGTGCCGAACTTTTGCAAACGATCGACTGAAAGCTTTTTCGGTGGAAACAGATGGGTTTTTATCATGGGAAACAGAATTCGCCCTCGATGTCTGAACACCTTTTTTGGAAAAAATCCCTAAGCCGCGCGGTCACAATTTCAGCAAAAATCTGACGTTGTGCAATTCACTCAGAAATGGGGCCAAACTGTTGCAATCGATCGACTGAAAGCTTTTTTGGTGGAAATAGATGGGTTTTTATCGTGGGAAACAACATTAGCCCTCGACGTCTGAGCAACTTTTTTTGAAAAAATCCCCAAGCCGCGCGGTCACAATTTCAGCAAAAATCTGACATTCTGCAATTCACTCAGAAATGGTGCCAAACTGTTGCAAACGATCGACTGAAAGCTTTTTCGGTGGAAACAGATGGGTTTTTATCATGGGAAACAGAATTCGCCCTCGATGTCTGAACACCTTTTTTGGAAAAAATCCCTAAGCCGCGCGGTCACAATTTCAGCAAAAATCTGACTTTGTGCAATTCACTCAGAAATGGGGCCAAACTGTTGCAATCGATCGACTGAAAGCTTTTTTGGTGGAAATAGATGGGTTTTTATCGTGGGAAACAACATTAGCCCTCGACGTCTGAGCAACTTTTTTTGAAAAAATCCCCAAGCCGCGCGGTCACAATTTCAGCAAAAATCTGACATTCTGCAATTCACTCAGAAATGGTGCCAAACTGTTGCAAACGATCGACTGAAAGCTTTTTCGGTGGAAACAGATGGGTTTTTATCATAGGAAACAGAATTAGCCCACAACGTCTGAACCACTTTTTTTGAAAAAATCCCTAAGCCGCGCGGTCACAATTTCAGCAAAAATCTGACGTTGTGCAATTCACTCAGAAATGGAGCCAAACTGTTGCAAACGATCCCCTGAAAGCTTTTTTGGTGGAAACAGATGGGTTTGTATCATGGGAAACAGAATTCGCCCTCGACGTCTGAACCACATTTTTTGAAAAAATCCCTAAGCCGCGCGGTCACAATTTCAGCAAAAATCTGACGTTCTGCAATTCACTCAGAAATGGTGCCAAACTGTTGCAAACGATCGACTGAAAGCTTTTTCGGTGGAAACAGATGGGTTTTTATCATAGGAAACAGAATTAGCCCTCGATGTCTGAACACCTTTTTTGGAAAAAATCCCTAAGCCGCGCGGTCACAATTTCAGCAAAAATCTGACGTTGTGCAATTCACTCAGAAATGGGGCCAAACTGTTGCAATCGATCGACTGAAAGCTTTTTTGGTGGAAATAGATGGGTTTTTATCGTGGGAAACAAAATTCGCCCTCGACGTCTGAACACCTTTTTTGGAAAAAATCCCTAAGCCGCGCGATCACAATTTCAGCAAAAATCTGACGTTGTGCAATTCAGTCAGAAATGGGGCCAAACTGTTGCAAACGATCGACTGAAAGCTTTTTCGGTGGAAACAGATGGGTTTTTATCATGGGAAACAAAATTAGCCCTCGACGTCTGAGCAACTTTTTTTGAAAAAATCCCCAAGCCGCGCGGTCACAATTTCAGCAAAAATCTGACATTCTGCAATTCACTCAGAAATGGTGCCAAACTGTTGCAAACGATCGACTGAAAGCTTTTTCGGTGGAAACAGATGGGTTTTTATCATAGGAAACAGAATTAGCCCACAACGTCTGAACCACTTTTTTTGAAAAAATCCCTAAGCCGCGCGGTCACAATTTCAGCAAAAATCTGACATTCTGCAATTCACTCAGAAATGGTGCCAAACTGTTGCAAACGATTGACTGAAAGCTTTTTTGGTGGAAATAGATGGGTTTTTATCGTGGGAAACAACATTAGCCCTCGACGTCTGAGCAACTTTTTTTGAAAAAATCCCCAAGCCGCGCGGTCACAATTTCAGCAAAAATCTGACATTCTGCAATTCACTCAGAAATGGTGCCAAACTGTTGCAAACGATCGACTGAAAGCTTTTTCGGTGGAAACAGATGGGTTTTTATCATGGGAAACAGAATTCGCCCTCGATGTCTGAACACCTTTTTTGGAAAAAATCCCTAAGCCGCGCGGTCACAATTTCAGCAAAAATCTGACGTTGTGCAATTCACTCAGAAATGGGGCCAAACTGTTGCAATCGATCGACTGAAAGCTTTTTTGGTGGAAATAGATGGGTTTTTATCGTGGGAAACAACATTAGCCCTCGACGTCTGAGCAACTATTTTGAAAAAATCCCCAAGCCGCGCGGTCACAATTTCAGCAAAAATCTGACATTCTGCAATTCACTCAGAAATGGTGCCAAACTGTTGCAAACGATCGACTGAAAGCTTTTTCGGTGGAAACAGATGGGTTTTTATCATAGGAAACAGAATTAGCCCACAACGTCTGAACCACTTTTTTTGAAAAAATCCCTAAGCCGCGCGGTCACAATTTCAGCAAAAATCTGACATTCTGCAATTCACTCAGAAATGGTGCCAAACTGTTGCAAACGATCGACTGAAAGCTTTTTTGGTGGAAATAGATGGGTTTTTATCATGGGAAACAAAATTAGCCCTCGACGTTTAAGCAAATTTTTTTGAAAAAATCCCCAAGCCGCGCGGTCACAATTTCAGCAAAAATCTGACGTTCTGCAATTCACTCAGAAATGGTGCCGAACTTTTGCAAACGATAGACTGAAAGCGTTTTCGGTGGAAACAGATGGGTTTTTATCATGGGAAACAGAATTCGCCCTCGATGTCTGAACACCTTTTTTGGAAAAAATCCCTAAGCCGCGCGGTCACAATTTCAGCAAAAATCTGACGTTGTGCAATTCACTCAGAAATGGGGCCAAACTGTTGCAATCGATCGACTGAAAGCTTTTTTGGTGGAAATAGATGGGTTTTTATCGTGGGAAACAACATTAGCCCTCGACGTCTGAGCAACTTTTTTTGAAAAAATCCCCAAGCCGCGCGGTCACAATTTCAGCAAAAATCTGACATTCTGCAATTCACTCAGAAATGGTGCCAAACTGTTGCAAACGATCGACTGAAAGCTTTTTCGGTGTAAACAGATGGGTTTTTATCATGGGAAACAGAATTCGCCCTCGATGTCTGAACACCTTTTTTGGAAAAAATCCCTAAGCCGCGCGGTCACAATTTCAGCAAAAATCTGACGTTGTGCAATTCACTCAGAAATGGGGCCAAACTGTTGCAATCGATCGACTGAAAGCTTTTTTGGTGGAAATAGATGGGTTTTTATCATAGGAAACAGAATTAGCGCACAACGTCTGAACCACTTTTTTTGAAAAAATCCCTAAGCCGCGCGGTCACAATTTCAGAAAAAAATCTGACGTTGTGCAATTCACTTAGAAATGGGGCCAAACTGTTGCAAACGATCGACTGAAAGCTTTTTCGGTGGAAACAGATGGGTTTTTATCATAGGAAACAGAATTAGCCCACAACGTCTGAACCACTTTTTTTGAAAAAATCCCTAAGCCGCGCGGTCACAATTTCAGCAAAAATCTGACATTCTGCAATTCACTCAGAAATGGGGCCAAACTTTTGCAAACGATCGACTGAAAGCTTTTTTGGTGGAAATAGATGGGTTTTTATAATGGGAAACAAAATTAGCCCTCGACGTCTGAGCAACTTTTTTTGAAAAAATCCCCAAGCCGCGCGGTCACAATTTCAGCAAAAATCTGACGTTCTGCAATTCACTCAGAAATGGTGCCAAACTTTTGCAAACGATCGACTGAAAGCTTTTTCGGTGGAAACAGATGGGTTTTTATCATGGGAAAAAGAATTCGCCCTCGATGTCTGAACACCTTTTTTGGAAAAAATCCCTAAGCCGCGCGGTCACAATTTCAGCAAAAATCTGACGTTGTGCAATTCACTCAGAAATGGGGCCAAACTGTTGCAATCGATTGACTGAAAGCTTTTTTGGTGGAAATAGATGGGTTTTTATCGTGGGAAACAGAATTAGCCCACAACGTCTGAACCACTTTTTTTGAAAAAATCCCTAAGCCGTGCGGTCACAATTTCAGCAAAAATCTGACATTCTGCAATTCACTCAGAAATGGTGCCAAACTGTGGCAAACGATCGACTGAAAGTTTTTTCGGTGGAAACAGATGGGTTTTTATCATGGGAAACAGAATTAGCCCTCGATGTCTGAACACCTTTTTTTGAAAAAATCCCTAAGCCGCGCGGTCACAATTTCAGCAAAAATCTGACATTCTGCAATTCACTCAGAAATGGTGCCAAACTGTGGCAAACGATCGACTGAAAGCTTTTTCGGTGGAAACAGATGGGTTTTTATCATGGGAAACAGAATTAGCCCTCGATGTCTGAACACCTTTTTTTGAAAAAATCCCTAAGCCGCGCGGTCACAATTTCAGCAAAAATCTGACATTCTGCAATTCACTCAGAAATGGTGCCAAACTGTTGCAAACGATCGACTGAAAGCTTTTTTGGTGGAAATAGATGGGTTTTTATCATGGGAAACAGAATTAGCCCTCGACGTCTGAGCAACTTTTTTTGAAAAAATCCCCAAGCCGCGCGGTCACAATTTCAGCAAAAATCTGACGTTCAGCAATTCACTCAGAAATGGTGCCGAACTTTTGCAAACGATCGACTGAAAGCTTTTTCGGTGGAAACAGATGGGTTTTTATCATGGGAAAAAGAATTCGCCCTCGATGTCTGAACACCTTTTTTGGAAAAAATCCCTAAGCCGCGCGGTCACAATTTCAGCAAAAATCTGACGTTGTGCAATTCACTCAGAAATGGGGCCAAACTGTTGCAATCGATCGACTGAAAGCTTTTTTGGTGGAAATAGATGGGTTTTTATCGTGGGAAACAAAATTAGCCCACAACGTCTGAACCACTTTTTTTGAAAAAATCCCTAAGCCGCGCGGTCACAATTTCAGCAAAAATCTGACATTCTGCAATTCACTCAGAAATGGTGCCAAACTGTGGCAAACGATCGACTAAAAGCTTTTTCGGTGGAAACAGATGGGTTTTTATCATGGGAAACAGAATTAGCCCTCGATGTCCGAACACCTTTTTTTGAAAAAATCCCTAAGCCGCGCGGTCACAATTTCAGCAAAAATCTGACATTCTGCAATTCACTCAGAAATGGTGCCAAACTGTTGCAAACGATCGACTGAAAGCTTTTTCGGTGGAAACAGATGGGTTTTTATCATAGGAAACAGAATTAGCCCACAACGTCTGAACCACTTTTTTTGAAAAAATCCCTAAGCCGCGCTGTCACAATTTCAGCAAAAATCTGACGTTGTGCAATTCACTCAGAAATGGGGCCAAACTGTTGCAAACGATCGACTGAAAGCTTTTTTGGTGGAAATAGATGGGTTTTTATCATGGGAAACAAAATTAGCCCTCGACGTCTGAGCAACTTTTTTTGAAAAAATCCCCAATCCGTGCGGTCACAATTTCAGCAAAAATCTGACATTCTGCAATTCACTCAGAAATGGTGCCAAACTGTTGCAAACGATCGACTGAAAGCTTTTTCGGTGGAAACAGATGGGTTTTTATCATAGGAAACAGAATTAGCCCACTACGTCTGATCCACTTTTTTTGAAAAAATCCCTAAGCCGCGCGGTCACAATTTCAGCAAAAATCTTACGTTGTGCAATTCACTCAGAAATGGGGCCAAACTGTTGCAATCGATCGACTGAAAGCTTTTTTGGTGGAAATAGATGGGTTTTTATCATAGGAAACAGAATTAGCGCACAACGTCTGAACCACTTTTTTTGAAAAAATCCCTAAGCCGCGCGGTCACAATTTCAGAAAAAAATCTGACGTTGTGCAATTCACTTAGAAATGGGGCCAAACTGTTGCAAACGATCGACTGAAAGCTTTTTCGGTGGAAACAGATGGGTTTTTATCATAGGAAACAGAATTAGCCCACAACGTCTGAACCACTTTTTTTGAAAAAATCCCTAAGCCGCGCGGTCACAATTTCAGCAAAAATCTGACATTCTGCAATTCACTCAGAAATGGGGCCAAACTTTTGCAAACGATCGACTGAAAGCTTTTTTGGTGGAAATAGATGGGTTTTTATAATGGGAAACAAAATTAGCCCTCGACGTCTGAGCAACTTTTTTTGAAAAAATCCCCAAGCCGCGCGGTCACAATTTCAGCAAAAATCTGACGTTCTGCAATTCACTCAGAAATGGTGCCAAACTTTTGCAAACGATCGACTGAAAGCTTTTTCGGTGGAAACAGATGGGTTTTTATCATGGGAAAAAGAATTCGCCCTCGATGTCTGAACACCTTTTTTGGAAAAAATCCCTAAGCCGCGCGGTCACAATTTCAGCAAAAATCTGACGTTGTGCAATTCACTCAGAAATGGGGCCAAACTGTTGCAATCGATTGACTGAAAGCTTTTTTGGTGGAAATAGATGGGTTTTTATCGTGGGAAACAGAATTAGCCCACAACGTCTGAACCACTTTTTTTGAAAAAATCCCTAAGCCGTGCGGTCACAATTTCAGCAAAAATCTGACATTCTGCAATTCACTCAGAAATGGTGCCAAACTGTGGCAAACGATCGACTGAAAGTTTTTTCGGTGGAAACAGATGGGTTTTTATCATGGGAAACAGAATTAGCCCTCGATGTCTGAACACCTTTTTTTGAAAAAATCCCTAAGCCGCCCGGTCACAATTTCAGCAAAAATCTGACATTCTGCAATTCACTCAGAAATGGTGCCAAACTGTTGCAAACGATCGACTGAAAGCTTTTTCGGTGGAAACAGATGGGTTTTTATCATAGGAAACAGAATTAGCCCACAACGTCTGAACCACTTTTTTTGAAAAAATCCCTAAGCCGCGCGGTCACAATTTCAGCAAAAATCTGACGTTGTGCAATTCACTCAGAAATGGGGCCAAACTGTTGCAAACGATCGACTGAAAGCTTTTTTGGGGGAAATAGATGGGTTTTTATCATGGGAAACAAAATTAGCCCTCGACTTCTGAGCAACTTCTTTTGAAAAAATCCCCAAGCCGCGCGGTCACAATTTCAGCAAAAATCTGACGTTCTGCAATTCACTCAGAAATGGGGCCAAACTGTTGCAATCGATCGACTGAAAGCTTTTTTGGTGGAAACAGATGGGTTTTTATCATAGGAAACAGAATTAGCCCACAACGTCTGAACCACTTTTTTTGAAAAAATCCCTAAGCCGCGCGGTCACAATTTCAGCAAAAATCTGACATTCTGCAATTCACTCAGAAATGGGGCCAAACTGTTGCAAACGATCGACTGAAAGCTTTATTGGTGGAAATAGATGGGTTTTTATCATGGGAAACAATATTAGCCCTCAACATCTGAGCAACTTTTTTTGAAAAAATCCCCAAGCCACGCGGTCACAATTTCAGCAAAAATCTGACATTCTGCAATTCACTCAGAAATGGTGCCAAACTGTTGCAAACGATCGACTGAAAGCTTTTTCGGTGGAAACAGATGGGTTTTTATCATGGGAAAAAGAATTCGCCCTCGATGTCTGAACACCTTTTTTGGAAAAAATCCCTAAGCCGCGCGGTCACAATTTCAGCAAAAATCTGACGTTGTGCAATTCACTCAGAAATGGGGCCAAACTGTTGCAATCGATTGACTGAAAGCTTTTTTGGTGGAAATAGATGGGTTTTTATCGTGGGAAACAGAATTAGCCCACAACGTCTGAACCACTTTTTTTGAAAAAATCCCTAAGCTGCGCGGTCACAATTTCAGCAAAAATCTGACATTCTGCAATTCACTCAGAAATGGTGCCAAACTGTTGCAAACGATCGACTGAAAGCTTTTTCGGTGGAAACAGATGGGTTTTTACCATAGGAAACAGAATTAGCCCACAACGTCTGAACACCTTTTTTTGAAAATATCCCTAAGCCGCGCGGTCACAATTTCAGCAAAAATCTGACGTTGTGCAATTCACTCAGAAATGCGGCCAAACTGTTGCAAACGATCGACTGAAAGGTTTTTGGTGGAAATAGATGGGTTTTTATCAGGGGAAACAAAATTAGCCCTCGACGTCTGAGCAACTTTTTTTGAAAAAATCCCTAAGCCGCGCGGTCACAATTTCAGCAAAAATCTGACATTCTGCAATTCACTCAGAAATGGTGCCAAACTGTTGCAAACGATCGACTGAAAGCTTTTTTGGTGGAAACAGATGGGTTTTTATCATAGGAAACAGAATTAGCCCAGAACGTCTGAACCACTTTTTTTGAAAAAATCCCTAAGCCGCGCGGTCACAATTTCAGCAAAAATCTGACATTCTGCAATTCACTCAGAAATGGTGCCAAACTGTTGCAAACGATCGACTGAAAGCTTTTTCGGTGGAAAGAGATGGGTTTTTATCATAGGAAACAGAATTAGCCCACAACGTCTGAACACCTTTTTTTGAAAACATCCCTAAGCCGCGCGGTCACAATTTCAGCAAAAATCTGACGTTGTGCAATTCACTCAGAAATGCGGCCAAACTGTTGCAAACGATCGACTGAAAGGTTTTTGGTGGAAATAGATGGGTTTTTATCAGGGGAAACAAAATTAGCCCTCGACGTCTGAGCAACTTTTTTTGAAAAAATCCCTAAGCCGCGCGGTCACAATTTCAGCAAAAATCTGACATTCTGCAATTCACTCAGAAATGGTGCCAAACTGTTGCAAACGATCGACTGAAAGCTTTTTCGGTGGAAACAGATGGGTTTTTATCATAGGAAACAGAATTAGCCCACAACGTCTGAACCACTTTTTTTGAAAAAATCCCTAAGCCGCGCGGTCACAATTTCAGCAAAAATCTGACGTTGTGCAATTCACTCAGAAATGGGGCCAAACTGTTGCAATCGATCGACTGAAAGCTTTTTTGGTGGAAATAGATGGGTTTTTATCGTGGGAAACAGAATTAGCCCACAACGTCTGAACCACTTTTTTTGAAAAAATCCCTAAGCCGCGCGGTCACAATTTCAGCAAAAATCTGACATTCTGCAATTCACTCAGAAATAGTGCCAAACTGTGGCAAACGATCGACTGAAAGCTTTTTCAGTGGAAACAGATGGGTTTTTATCATGGGAAACAGAATTAGCCCTCGATGTCTGAACACCTTTTTTTGAAAAAATCCCTAAGCCGCCCGGTCACAATTTCAGCAAAAATCTGACATTCTGCAATTCACTCAGAAATGGTGCCAAACTGTTGCAAACGATCGACTGAAAGCTTTTTCGGTGGAAACAGATGGGTTTTTATCATAGGAAACAGAATTAGCCCACAACGTCTGAACCACTTTTTTTGAAAAAATCCCTAAGCCGCGCTGTCACAATTTCAGCAAAAATCTGACGTTGTGCAATTCACTCAGAAATGGGGCCAAACTGTTGCAAACGATCGACTGAAAGCTTTTTTGTTGGAAATAGATGGGTTTTTATCATGGGAAACAAAATTAGCCCTCGACGTCTGAGCAACTTTTTTTGAAAAAATCCCCAATCCGTGCGGTCACAATTTCAGCAAAAATCTGACATTCTGCAATTCACTCAGAAATGGTGCCAAACTGTTGCAAACGATCGACTGAAACCTTTTTCGGTGGAAACAGATGGGTTTTTATCATAGGAAACAGAATTAGCCCACAACGTCTGAACCACTTTTTTTGAAAAAATCCCTAAGCCGCGCGGTCACAATTTCAGCAAAAATCTGACATTCTGCAATTCACTTAGAAATGGTGCAAACTTTTGCAAACGATCGACTGAAAGCTTTTTCGGTGGAAACAGATGGGTTTTTATCATGGGAAACAGAATTCGCCCTCGATGTCTGAACACCTTTTTTGGAAAAAATCCCTAAGCCGCGCGGTCACAATTTCAGCAAAAATCTGACGTTGTGCAATTCACTCAGAAATGGGGCCAAACTGTTGCAATCGATCGACTGAAAGCTTTTTTGGTGGAAATAGATGGGTTTTTATCATAGGAAACAGAATTAGCCCACAACGTCTGAACCACTTTTTTTGAAAAAATCCCCAAGCCGCGTGGTCACAATTTCAGCAAAAATCTGACATTCTGCAATTCACTCAGAAATGGTGCCAAACTGTTGCAAACGATCGACTGAAAGCTTTTTCGGTGGAAACAGATGGGTTTTTATCACGGGAAACAGAATTAGCCCTTGACGTCTGAACCACTTTTTTTGAAAAAATCCCTAAGCCGCGCGGTCACAATTTCAGCAAAAATCTGAGGTTTGCAATTCACTCAGAAATGGTGCCAAACTGTTGCAAACAATCGACTGAAAGCTTTTTTGGTGGAAATAGATGGGTTTTTATCATGGGAAACAAAATTAGCCCTCGACGTCTGAGCAACTTTTTTTGAAAAAATCCCCAAGCCGCGCGGTCACAATTTCAGCAAAAATCTGACATTCTGCAATTCACTCAGAAATGGTGCCAAACTTTTGCAAACGATCGACTGAAAGCTTTTTCGGTGGAAACAGATGGGTTTTTATCATGGGAAAAAGAATTCGCCCTCGATGTCTGAACACCTTTTTTGGAAAAAATCCCTAAGCCGCGCGGTCACAATTTCAGCAAAAATCTGACGTTGTGCAATTCACTCAGAAATGGGGCCAAACTGTTGTAATCGATCGACTGAAAGCTTTTTCGGTGGAAACAGATGGGTTTTTATCGTGGGAAACAGAATTAGCCCACAACGTCTGAACCACTTTTTTTGAAAAAATCCCTAAGCCGCGCGGTCACAATTTCAGCAAAAATCTGACGTTGTGCAATTCACTCAGAAATGGTGCCAAACTGTTGCAAACGATCGACTGAAAGCTTTTTCGGTGGAAACAGAGGGGTTTTTATCATGGGAAACAGAATTAGCCCTCGACGTCTGAACCACTTTTTTTAAAAAAATCCCTAAGCGGTCACAATTTCAGCAAAAATCTGACGTTTGCAATTCACTCAGAAATGGTGCCAAACTGTTGCAAACAATCGACTGAAAGCTTTTTTGGTGGAAATAGATGGGTTTTTATCATGGGAAACAAAATTAGCCCTCGACGTCTGAGCAACTTTTTTTGAAAAAATCCCTAAGCCGCACGGTCACAATTTCAGCAAAAATCTGACGTTCTGCAATTCACTCAGAAATGGTGCCGAACTTTTGCAAACGATCGACTGAAAGCTTTTTCGGTGGAAACAGATGGGTTTTTATCATGGGAAACAGAATTCGCCCTCGATGTCTGAACACCTTTTTTGCAAAAAATCCCTAAGCCGCGCGGTCACAATTTCAGCAAAAATCTGACGTTGTGCAATTCACTCAGAAATGGTGCCAAACTGTTGCAAACGATCGACTGAAAGCTTTTTTGGTGGAAATAGATGGGTTTTTATCATGGGAAACAAAATTAGCCCTCGACGTCTGAGCAACTTTTTTTGAAAAAATCCCCAAGCCGCGTGGTCACAATTTCAGCAAAAATCTGACATTCTGCAATTCACTCAGAAATGGTGCCAAACTGTTGCAAACGATCGACTGAAAGCTTTTTCGGTGGAAACAGATGGGTTTTTATCACGGGAAACAGAATTAGCCCTTGACGTCTGAACCACTTTTTTTGAAAAAATCCCTAAGCCGCGCGGTCACAATTTCAGCAAAAATCTGACGTTTGCAATTCACTCAGAAATGGTGCCAAACTGTTGCAAACAATCGACTGAAAGCTTTTTTGGTGGAAATAGATGGGTTTTTATCATGGGAAACAAAATTAGCCCTCGACGTCTCAGCAACTTTTTTTGAAAAAATCCCCAAGCCGCGCGGTCACAATTTCAGCAAAAATCTGACATTCTGCAATTCACTCAGAAATGGTGCCAAACTTTTGCAAACGATCGACTGAAAGCTTTTTCGGTGGAAACAGATGGGTTTTTATCATGGGAAAAAGAATTCGCCCTCGATGTCTGAACACCTTTTTTGGAAAAAATCCCTAAGCCGCGCGGTCACAATTTCAGCAAAAATCTGACGTTGTGCAATTCACTCAGAAATGGGGCCAAACTGTTGCAATCGATCGACTGAAAGCTTTTTTGGTGGAAATAGATGGGTTTTGATCGTGGGAAACAGAATTAGCCCACAACGTCTGAACCACTTTTTTTGAAAAAATCCCTAAGCCGCGCGGTCACAATTTCAGCAAAAATCTGACATTCTGCAATTCACTCAGAAATGGTGCCGAACTTTTGCAAACGATCGACTGAAAGCTTTTTCGGTGGAAACAGATGGGTTTTTATCATGGGAAACAGAATTCGCCCTCGATGTCTGAACACCTTTTTTGCAAAAAATCCCTAAGCCGCGCGGTCACAATTTCAGCAAAAATCTGACGTTGTGCAATTCACTCAGAAATGGTGCCAAACTGTTGCAAACGATCGACTGAAAGCTTTTTTGGTGGAAATAGATGGGTTTTTATCATGGGAAACAAAATTAGCCCTCGACGTCTGAGCAACTTTTTTTGAAAAAATCCCCAAGCCGCGCGGTCACAATTTCAGCAAAAATCTGACATTCTGCAATTCACTCAGAAATGGTGCCAAACTGTTGCAAACGATCGACTGAAAGCTTTTTTGGTGGAAACATATGGGTTTTTATCATGGGAAATAGAATTAGCCCTCGATGTCTGAACACTTTTTTTTGAAAAAATCCCTAAGCCGCATGGTCACAATTTCAGCAAAAATCTGACATTCTGCAATTCACTCAGAAATGGTGCCAAACTGTTGCAAACGATCGACTGAAAGCTTTTTCGGTTGAAACAGAGGGGTTTTTATCATGGGAAACAGAATTAGCCCTCGACGTCTGAACCACTTTTTTTAAAAAAATCCCTAAGCCGCGCGGTCACAATTTCAGCAAAAATCTGACGTTTGCAATTCACTCAGAAATGGTGCCAAACTGTTGCAAACAATCGACTGAAAGCTTTTTTGGTGGAAATAGATGGGTTTTTATCATAGGAAACAGAATTAGCCCACAACGTCTGAACCACTTTTTTTGAAAAAATCCCTAAGCCGCGCGGTCACAATTTCAGCAAAAATCTGACATTCTGCAATTCACTCAGAAATGGTGCCAAACTGTTGCAAACGATCGACTGAAAGCTTTTTCGGTGGAAACAGATGGGTTTTTATCATGGGAAACAGAATTAGCCCTCGACGTCTGAACCACTTTTTTTAAAAAAATCCCTAAGCCCCGCGGTCACAATTTCAGCAAAAATCTGACGTTTGCAATTCACTCAGAAATGGTGCCAAACTGTTGCAAACAATCGACTGAAAGCTTTTTTGGTGGAAATAGATGGGTTTTTATCATGGGAAACAAAATTAGCCCTCGACGTCTGAGCAACTTTTTTTGAAAAAATCCCTAAGCCGCACGGTCACAATTTCAGCAAAAATCTGACGTTCTGCAATTCACTCATAAATGGTGCCGAACTTTTGCAAACGACCGACTGAAAGCTTTTTCGGTGGAAACAGATGGGTTTTTATCATGGGAAACAGAATTCGCCCTCGATGTCTGAACACCTTTTTTGGAAAAAATCCCTAAGCCGCGCGGTCACAATTTCAGCAAAAATCTGACGTTGTGCAATTCACTCAGAAATGGGGCCAAACTGTTGCAATCGATCGACTGAAAGCTTTTTTGGTGGAAATAGATGGGTTTTTATCGTGGGAAACAAAATTAGCCCTCGACGTCTGAACACCTTTTTTTGAAAAAATCCCCAAGCCGCGCGATCAGAATTTCAGCAAAAATCTGACATTCTGCAATTCACTCAGAAATGGTGCCAAACTGTTGCAAACGATCGACTGAAAGCTTTTCTGGTGGAAATAGATGGGTTTTTATCATGGGAAACAAAATTAGCCCTCGACTTCTGAGCAACTTTTTTTGAAAAAATCCCCAAGCCGCGCGGTCACAATTTCAGTAAAAATCTGACATTCTGCAATTCACTCAGAAATGGTGCCAAACTGTTGCACACGATCGACTGAAAGCTTTTTCGGTAGAAAGAGATGGGTTTTTATCATAGGAAACAGAATTAGCCCACAACGTCTGAACCACTTTTTTTGAAAAAATCCCTAAGCCGCGCGGTCACAATTTCAGCAAAAATCTGACGTTCTGCAATTCACTCAGAAATGGGGCCAAACTGTTGCAATCGATCGACTGAAAGCTTTTTTGGTGTAAACAGATGGGTTTTTATCATGGGAAACAAAATTAGCCCTCGACGTCTGAGCAACTTTTTTTGAAAAAATCCCCAATCCGCGCGGTCACAATTTCAGCAAAAATCTGATATTCTGCAATTCACTCAGAAATGGTGCCAAACTGTTGCAAACGATCGACTGAAAGCTTTTTCGGTGGAAACAGATGGGTTTTTATCATAGGAAACAGAATTAGCCCACAACGTCTGAACCACTTTTTTTGAAAAAATCCCTAAGCCGCGCGGTCACAATTTCAGCAAAAATCTGACATTCTGCAATTCACTTAAAAATGGTGCCAAACTTTTGCAAACGATCGACTGAAAGCTTTTTCGGTGGAAACAGATGGGTTTTTATCATGGGAAACAGAATTCGCCCTCGATTTCTGAACACCTTTTTTTGAAAAAATCCCTAAGCCGCGCGGTCACAATTTCAGCAAAAATCTGACGTTTTGCAATTCACTCAGAAATGGGGCCAAACTGTTGCAATCGATCGACTGAAAGCTTTTTTGGTGGAAATAGATGGGTTTTTATCGTGGGAAACAACATTAGCCCTCGACGTCTGAGCAACTTTTTTTGAAAAAATCCCCAAGCCGCGCGGTCACAATTTCAGCAAAAATCTGACATTCTGCAATTCACTCAGAAATGGTGCCAAACTGTGGCAAACGATCGACTGAAAGCTTTTTCGGTGGAAACAGATGGGTTTTTATCATGGGAAAAAGAATTAGCCCTCGATGTCTGAACACCTTTTTTTGAAAAAATCCCTAAGCCGCGCGGTCACAATTTCAGCAAAAATCTGACATTCTGCAATTCACTCAGAAATGGTGCCAAACTGTTGGAAACGATCGACTGAAAGCTTTTTCGGTGGAAACAGATAGGTTTTTATCATAGGAAACAGAATTAGCCCACAACGTCTGAACCACTTTTTTTGAAAAAATCCCTAAGCCGCGCTGTCACAATTTCAGCAAAAATCTGACGTTGTGCAATTCATTCAGAAATGGGGCCAAACTGTTGCAAACGATCGACTGAAAGCTTTTTTGGTGGAAATAGATGGGTTTTTATCATGGGAAACAAAATTAGCCCTCGACGTCTGAGCAACTTTTTTTGAAAAAATCCCCAAGCCGCGCGGTCACAATTTCAGCAAAAATCTGACATTCTGCAATTCACTCAGAAATGGTGCCAAACTGTTGCAAACGACCGACTGAAAGCTTTTTCGGTGGAAACAGATGGGTTTTTATCATGGGAAACAGAATTCGCCCTCGATGTCTGAACACCTTTTTTGGAAAAAATCCCTAAGCCGCGCGGTCACAATTTCAGCAAAAATCTGATGTTGTGCAATTCACTCAGAAATGGGGCCAAACTGTTGCAATCGATCGACTGAAAGCTTTTTTGGTGGAAATAGATGGGTTTTTATCGTGGGAAACAAAATTAGCCCTCGACGTCTGAACACCTTTTTTTGAAAAAATCCCCAAGCCGCGCGATCACAATTTCAGCAAAAATCTGACATTCTGCAATTCACTCAGAAATGGTGCCAAACTGTTGCAAACGATCGACTGAATGCTTTTTCGGTGGAAACAGATGGGTTTTTATCATAGGAAACAGAATTAGCCCACAACGTCTGAACCACTTTTTTTGAAAAAATCCCTAAGCCGCGCGGTCACAATTTCAGCAAAAATCTGACGTTGTGCAATTCACTCAGAAATAGGGCCAAACTGTTGCAAAAGATCGACTGAAAGCTTTTCTGGTGGAAATAGATGGGTTTTTATCATTGGAAACAAAATTAGCCCTCGACTTCTGAGCAACCTTTTTTGAAAAAATCCCTAAGCCGCGCGGTCACAATTTCAGCAAAAATCTGACATTCTGCAATTCACTCAGAAATGGTGCCAAACTGTTGCACACGATCGACTGAAAGCTTTTTCGGTAGAAAGAGATGGGTTTTTATCATAGGAAACAGAATTAGCCCACAACGTCTGAACCACTTTTTTTGAAAAAATCCCTAAGCCGCGCGGTCACAATTTCAGCAAAAATCTGACGTTCTGCAATTCACTCAGAAATGGGGCCAAACTGTTGCAATCGATCGACTGAAAGCTTTTTTGGTGGAAACAGATGGGTTTTTATCATGGGAAACAAAATTAGCCCTAGACGTCTGAGCAACTTTTTTTGAAAAAATCCCCAATCCGCGCGGTCACAATTTCAGCAAAAATCTGACATTCTGCAATTCACTCAGAAATGGTGCCAAACTGTTGCAAACGATCGACTGAAAGCTTTTTCGGTGGAAACAGAGGGGTTTTTATCATGGGAAACAGAATTAGCCCACAACGTCTGAACCACTTTTTTTGAAAAAATCCCTAAGCCGCGCGGTCACAATTTCAGCAAAAATCTGACGTTCTGCAATTCACTCAGAAATGGGGCCAAACTGTTGCAATCGATCAACTGAAAGCTTTTTTGGTGGAAACAGATGGGTTTTTATCATGGGAAACAAAATTAGCCCTCGACGTCTGAGCAACTTTTTTTGAAAAAATCCCCAATCCGCGCGGTCACAATTTCAGCAAAAATCTGACATTCTGCAATTCACTCAGAAATGGTGCCAAACTGTTGCAAATGATCGACTGAAAGCTTTTTCGGTGGAAACAGATGGGTTTTTATCATAGGAAACAGAATTAGCCCACAACGTCTGAACCACTTTTTTTGAAAAAATGCCTAAGCCGCGCGGTCACAATTTCAGCAAAAATCTGACATTCTGCAATTCACTTAGAAATGGTGCCAAACTTTTGCAAACGATCGACTGAAAGCTTTTTCGGTGGAAACAGATGGGTTTTTATCATGGGAAACAGAATTCGCCCTCGATTTCTGAACACCTTTTTTTGAAAAAATCCCTAAGCCGCGCGGTCACAATTTCAGCAAAAATCTGACGTTTTGCAATTCACTCAGAAATGGGGCCAAACTGTTGCAATCGATCGACTGAAAGCTTTTTTGGTGGAAATAAATGGTTTTTTATCGTGGGAAACAACATTAGCCCTCGACGTCTGAGCAACTTTTTTTGAAAAAATCCCCAAGCCGCGCGGTCACAATTTCAGCAAAAATCTGACATTCTGCAATTCACTCAGAAATGGTGCCAAACTGTGGCAAACGATCGACTGAAAGCTTTTTCGGTGGAAACAGATGGGTTTTTATCATAGGAAACAGAATTAGCCCACAACGTCTGAACCACTTTTTTTGAAAAAATCCCTAAGCCGCGCTGTCACAATTTCAGCAAAAATCTGACGTTGTGCAATTCACTCAGAAATGGGGCCAAACTGTTGCAAACGATCGACTGAAAGCTTTTTTGGTGGAAATAGATGGGTTTTTATCATGGAAAACAAAATTAGCCCTCGACGTCTGAGCAACTTTTTTTGAAAAAATCCCTAAGCCGCGCGGTCACAATTTCAGCAAAAATCTGACATTCTGCAATTCACTCAGAAATGGTGCCAAACTGTTGCAAACGATCGACTGAAAGCTTTTTCGGTGGAAACAGATGGGTTTTTATCATGGGAAACAGAATTAGCCCTCGACGTCTGAACCACTTTTTTTGAAAAAATCCCTAAGCCGCGCGGTCACAATTACAGCAAAAATCTGACGTTTGCAATTCACTCAGAAATGGGGCCAAACTGTTGCAAACAATCGACTGAAAGCTTTTTTGGTGGAAATAGATGGGTTTTTATCATGGGAAACAAAATTAGCCCTCGACGTCTGAGCAACTTTTTTTGAAAAAATCCCCAAGCCGCGCGGTCACAATTTCAGCAAAAATCTGACATTCTGCAATTCACTCAGAAATGGTGCCAAACTGTTGCAAACGATCCCCTGAAAGCTTTTTCGGTGGAAACAGATGGGTTTTTATCATGGGAAACAGAATTAGCCCTCGACGTCTGAACCACTTTTTTTGAAAAAATCCCCAAGCCGCGCGGTCACAATTTCAGCAAAAATCTGACATTCTGCAATTCACTCAGAAATGGTGCCAAACTGTTGCAAACGATCGACTGAAAGCTTTTTTGGTGGAAATAGATGGGTTTTTATCATGGGAAACAAAATTAGCCCTCGACGTCTGAGCAACTTTTTTTGAAAAAATCCCCAAGCCGCGCGGTCACAATTTCAGCAAAAATCTGACGTTCTGCAATTCACTGAGAAATGGTGCCGAACTTTTGCAAACGACCGACTGAAAGCTTTTTTGGTGGAAACAGAAGGGTTTTTATCATGGGAAACAGAATTCGCCCTCGATGTCTGAACACCTTTTTTGGAAAAAATCCCTAAGCCGCGCGGTCACAATTTCAGCAAAAATCTGACGTTGTGCAATTCACTCAGAAATGGGGCCCAACTGTTGCAAACGATTGACTGAAAGCTTTTTCGGTGGAAACAGATGGGTTTTTATCATAGGAAACAGAATTAGCCCACAACGTCTGAACCACTTTTTTTGAAAAAATCCCTAAGGCGCGCGGTCACAATTTCAGCAAAAATCTGACATTCTGCAATTCACTCAGAAATGGTGCCAAACTTTTGCAAACGATCGACTGAAAGCTTTTTCGGTGGAAACAGATGGGTTTTTATCATGGGAAACAGAATTCGCCCTCGATTTCTGAACACCTTTTTTTGAAAAAATCCCTAAGCCGCGCGGTCACAATTTCAGCAAAAATCTGACGTTGTGCAATTCACTCAGAAATGGGGCCAAACTGTTGCAAAAGATCGACTGAAAGCTTTTCTGGTGGAAATAGATGGGTTTTTATCATTGGAAACAAAATTAGCCCTCGACTTCTGAGCAACCTTTTTTGAAAAAATCCCTAAGCCGCGCGGTCACAATTTCAGCAAAAATCTGACATTCTGCAATTCACTCAGAAATGGTGCCAAACTGTTGCACACGATCGACTGAAAGCTTTTTCGGTAGAAAGAGATGGGTTTTTATCATAGGAAACAGAATTAGCCCACAACGTCTGAACCACTTTTTTTGAAAAAATCCCTAAGCCGCGCGGTCACAATTTCAGCAAAAATCTGACGTTCTGCAATTCACTCAGAAATGGGGCCAAACTGTTGCAATCGATCGACTGAAAGCTTTTTTGGTGGAAACAGATGGGTTTTTATCATGGGAAACAAAATTAGCCCTAGACGTCTTAGCAACTTTTTTTGAAAAAATCCCCAATCCGCGCGGTCACAATTTCAGCAAAAATCTGACATTCTGCAATTCACTCAGAAATGGTGCCAAACTGTTGCAAACGATCGACTGAAAGCTTTTTCGGTGGAAACAGAGGGGTTTTTATCATGGGAAACAGAATTAGCCCTCGACGTCTGAACCACTTTTTTTAAAAAAATCCCTAAGCCGCGCGGTCACAATTTCAGCAAAAATCTGACGTTTGCAATTCACTCAGAAATGGTGCCAAACTGTTGCAAACAATCGACTGAAAGCTTTTTTGGTGGGAATAGATGGGTTTTTATCATAGGAAACAGAATTAGCCCACAACGTCTGAACCACTTTTTTTGAAAAAATCCCTAAGCCGCGCGGTCACAATTTCAGCAAAAATCTGACATTCTGCAATTCACTCAGAAATGGTGCCAAACTGTTGCAAACAATCGACTGAAAGCTTTTCTGGTGGAAATAGATGGGTTTTTATCATGGGAAACAAAATTAGCCCTCGACTTCTGAGCAACTTTTTTTGAAAAAATCCCCAAGCCGCGCGGTCACAATTTCAGCAAAAATCTGACATTCTGCAATTCACTCAGAAATGGTGCCAAACTGTTGCACACGATCGACTGAAAGCTTTTTCGGTGGAAACAGATGGGTTTTTATCATAGGAAACAGAATTAGCCCACAACGTCTGAACCACTTTTTTTGAAAAAATCCCTAAGCCGCGCGGTCACAATTTCAGCAAAAATCTGACGTTCTGCAATTCACTCAGAAATGGGGCCAAACTGTTGCAAACGATCGACTGAAAGCTTTTCTGGTGGAAATAGATGGGTTTTTATCATGGGAAACAAAATTAGCCCTCGACTTCTGAGCAACTTTTTTTGAAAAAATCCCCAAGCCGCGCGGTCACAATTTCAGCAAAAATCTGACATTCTGCAATTCACTCAGAAATGGTGCCAAACTGTTGCACACGATCGACTGAAAGCTTTTTCGGTAGAAAGAGATGGGTTTTTATCATAGGAAACAGAATTAGCCCACAACGTCTGAACCACTTTTTTTGAAAAAATCCCTAAGCCGCGCGGTCACAATTTCAGCAAAAATCTGACGTTCTGCAATTCACTCAGAAATGGGGCCAAACTGTTGCAATCGATCAACTGAAAGCTTTTTTGGTGGAAACAGATGGGTTTTTATCATGGGAAACAAAATTAGCCCTCGACGTCTGAGCAACTTTTTTTGAAAAAATCCCCAATCCGCGCGGTCACAATTTCAGCAAAAATCTGACATTCTGCAATTCACTCAGAAATGGTGCCAAACTGTTGCAAATGATCGACTGAAAGCTTTTTCGGTGGAAACAGATGGGTTTTTATCATAGGAAACAGAATTAGCCCACAACGTCTGAACCACTTTTTTTGAAAAAATGCCTAAGCCGCGCGGTCACAATTTCAGCAAAAATCTGACATTCTGCAATTCACTTAGAAATGGTGCCAAACTTTTGCAAACGATCGACTGAAAGCTTTTTCGGTGGAAACAGATGGGTTTTTATCATGGGAAACAGAATTCGCCCTCGATTTCTGAACACCTTTTTTTGAAAAAATCCCTAAGCCGCGCGGTCACAATTTCAGCAAAAATCTGACGTTTTGCAATTCACTCAGAAATGGGGCCAAACTGTTGCAATCGATCGACTGAAAGCTTTTTTGGTGGAAATAGATGGTTTTTTATCGTGGGAAACAACATTAGCCCTCGACGTCTGAGCAACTTTTTTTGAAAAAATCCCCAAGCCGCGCGGTCACAATTTCAGCAAAAATCTGACATTCTGCAATTCACTCAGAAATGGTGCCAAACTGTGGCAAACGATCGACTGAAAGCTTTTTCGGTGGAAACAGATGGGTTTTTATCATAGGAAACAGAATTAGCCCACAACGTCTGAACCACTTTTTTTGAAAAAATCCCTAAGCCGCGCTGTCACAATTTCAGCAAAAATCTGACGTTGTGCAATTCACTCAGAAATGGGGCCAAACTGTTGCAAACGATCGACTGAAAGCTTTTTTGGTGGAAATAGATGGGTTTTTATCATGGAAAACAAAATTAGCCCTCGACGTCTGAGCAACTTTTTTTTGAAAAAATCCCCAAGCCGCGCGGTCACAATTTCAGCAAAAATCTGACATTCTGCAATTCACTCAGAAATGGTGCCAAACTGTTGCAAACGATCGACTGAAAGCTTTTTCGGTGGAAACAGATGGGTTTTTATCATGGGAAACAGAATTAGCCCTCGACGTCTGAACCACTTTTTTTGAAAAAATCCCTAAGCCGCGCGGTCACAATTACAGCAAAAATCTGACGTTTGCAATTCACTCAGAAATGGGGCCAAACTGTTGCAAACAATCGACTGAAAGCTTTTTTGGTGGAAATAGATGGGTTTTTATCATGGGAAACAAAATTAGCCCTCGACGTCTGAGCAACTTTTTTTGAAAAAATCCCCAAGCCGCGCGGTCACAATTTCAGCAAAAATCTGACATTCTGCAATTCACTCAGAAATGGTGCCAAACTGTTGCAAACGATCCCCTGAAAGCTTTTTCGGTGGAAACAGATGGGTTTTTATCATGGGAAACAGAATTAGCCCTCGACGTCTGAACCACTTTTTTTGAAAAAATCCCCAAGCCGCGCGGTCACAATTTCAGCAAAAATCTGACATTCTGCAATTCACTCAGAAATGGTGCCAAACTGTTGCAAACGATCGACTGAAAGCTTTTTTGGTGGAAATAGATGGGTTTTTATCATGGGAAACAAAATTAGCCCTCGACGTCTGAGCAACTTTTTTTGAAAAAATCCCCAAGCCGCGCGGTCACAATTTCAGCAAAAATCTGACGTTCTGCAATTCACTGAGAAATGGTGCCGAACTTTTGCAAACGACCGACTGAAAGCTTTTTTGGTGGAAACAGAAGGGTTTTTATCATGGGAAACAGAATTCGCCCTCGATGTCTGAACACCTTTTTTGGAAAAAATCCCTAAGCCGCGCGGTCACAATTTCAGCAAAAATCTGACGTTGTGCAATTCACTCAGAAATGGGGCCCAACTGTTGCAAACGATTGACTGAAAGCTTTTTCGGTGGAAACAGATGGGTTTTTATCATAGGAAACAGAATTAGCCCACAACGTCTGAACCACTTTTTTTGAAAAAATCCCTAAGGCGCGCGGTCACAATTTCAGCAAAAATCTGACATTCTGCAATTCACTCAGAAATGGTGCCAAACTTTTGCAAACGATCGACTGAAAGCTTTTTCGGTGGAAACAGATGGGTTTTTATCATGGGAAACAGAATTCGCCCTCGATTTCTGAACACCTTTTTTTGAAAAAATCCCTAAGCCGCGCGGTCACAATTTCAGCAAAAATCTGACGTTTTGCAATTCACTCAGAAATGGGGCCAAACTGTTGCAATCGATCGACTGAAAGCTTTTTTGGTGGAAATAGATGGTTTTTTATCGTGGGAAACAACATTAGCCCTCGACGTCTGAGCAACTTTTTTTGAAAAAATCCCCAAGCCGCGCGGTCACAATTTCAGCAAAAATCTGACATTCTGCAATTCACTCAGAAATGGTGCCAAACTGTGGCAAACGATCGACTGAAAGCTTTTTCGGTGGAAACAGATGGGTTTTTATCATGGGAAACAGAATTAGCCCTCGACGTCTGAACCACTTTTTTTGAAAAAATCCCTAAGCCGCGCGGTCACAATTACAGCAAAAATCTGACGTTTGCAATTCACTCAGAAATGGGGCCAAACTGTTGCAAACAATCGACTGAAAGTTTTTTGGTGGAAATAGATGGGTTTTTATCATGGGAAACAAAATTAGCCCTCGACGTCTGAGCAACTTTTTTTGAAAAAATCCCCAAGCCGCGCGGTCACAATTTCAGCAAAAATCTGACATTCTGCAATTCACTCAGAAATGGTGCCAAACTGTTGCAAACGATCCCCTGAAAGCTTTTTCGGTGGAAACAGATGGGTTTTTATCATGGGAAACAGAATTAGCCCTCGACGTCTGAACCACTTTTTTTGAAAAAATCCCCAAGCCGCGCGGTCACAATTTCAGCAAAAATCTGACATTCTGCAATTCACTCAGAAATGGTGCCAAACTGTTGCAAACGATCGACTGAAAGCTTTTTTGGTGGAAATAGATGGGTTTTTATCATGGGAAACAAAATTAGCCCTCGACGTCTGAGCAACTTTTTTTGAAAAAATCCCCAAGCCGCGCGGTCACAATTTCAGCAAAAATCTGACGTTCTGCAATTCACTGAGAAATGGTGCCGAACTTTTGCAAACGACCGACTGAAAGCTTTTTTGGTGGAAACAGAAGGGTTTTTATCATGGGAAACAGAATTCGCCCTCGATGTCTGAACACCTTTTTTGGAAAAAATCCCTAAGCCGCGCGGTCACAATTTCAGCAAAAATCTGACGTTGTGCAATTCACTCAGAAATGGGGCCCAACTGTTGCAAACGATTGACTGAAAGCTTTTTCGGTGGAAACAGATGGGTTTTTATCATAGGAAACAGAATTAGCCCACAACGTCTGAACCACTTTTTTTGAAAAAATCCCTAAGGCGCGCGGTCACAATTTCAGCAAAAATCTGACATTCTGCAATTCACTCAGAAATGGTGCCAAACTTTTGCAAACGATCGACTGAAAGCTTTTTCGGTGGAAACAGATGGGTTTTTATCATGGGAAACAGAATTCGCCCTCGATTTCTGAACACCTTTTTTTGAAAAAATCCCTAAGCCGCGCGGTCACAATTTCAGCAAAAATCTGACGTTTTGCAATTCACTCAGAAATGGGGCCAAACTGTTGCAATCGATCGACTGAAAGCTTTTTTGGTGGAAATAGATGGTTTTTTATCGTGGGAAACAACATTAGCCCTCGACGTCTGAGCAACTTTTTTTGAAAAAATCCCCAAGCCGCGCGGTCACAATTTCAGCAAAAATCTGACATTCTGCAATTCACTCAGAAATGGTGCCAAACTGTGGCAAACGATCGACTGAAAGCTTTTTCGGTGGAAACAGATGGGTTTTTATCATGGGAAACAGAATTAGCCCTCGACGTCTGAACCACTTTTTTTGAAAAAATCCCTAAGCCGCGCGGTCACAATTACAGCAAAAATCTGACGTTTGCAATTCACTCAGAAATGGGGCCAAACTGTTGCAAACAATCGACTGAAAGTTTTTTGGTGGAAATAGATGGGTTTTTATCATGGGAAACAAAATTAGCCCTCGACGTCTGAGCAACTTTTTTTGAAAAAATCCCCAAGCCGCGCGGTCACAATTTCAGCAAAAATCTGACATTCTGCAATTCACTCAGAAATGGTGCCAAACTGTTGCAAACGATCCCCTGAAAGCTTTTTCGGTGGAAACAGATGGGTTTTTATCATGGGAAACAGAATTAGCCCTCGACGTCTGAACCACTTTTTTTGAAAAAATCCCCAAGCCGCGCGGTCACAATTTCAGCAAAAATCTGACATTCTGCAATTCACTCAGAAATGGTGCCAAACTGTTGCAAACGATCGACTGAAAGCTTTTTTGGTGGAAATAGATGGGTTTTTATCATGGGAAACAAAATTAGCCCTCGACGTCTGAGCAACTTTTTTTGAAAAAATCCCCAAGCCGCGCGGTCACAATTTCAGCAAAAATCTGACGTTCTGCAATTCACTGAGAAATGGTGCCGAACTTTTGCAAACGACCGACTGAAAGCTTTTTTGGTGGAAACAGAAGGGTTTTTATCATGGGAAACAGAATTCGCCCTCGATGTCTGAACACCTTTTTTGGAAAAAATCCCTAAGCCGCGCGGTCACAATTTCAGCAAAAATCTGACGTTGTGCAATTCACTCAGAAATGGGGCCCAACTGTTGCAAACGATTGACTGAAAGCTTTTTCGGTGGAAACAGATGGGTTTTTATCATAGGAAACAGAATTAGCCCACAACGTCTGAACCACTTTTTTTGAAAAAATCCCTAAGGCGCGCGGTCACAATTTCAGCAAAAATCTGACATTCTGCAATTCACTCAGAAATGGTGCCAAACTTTTGCAAACGATCGACTGAAAGCTTTTTCGGTGGAAACAGATGGGTTTTTATCATGGGAAACAGAATTCGCCCTCGATTTCTGAACACCTTTTTTTGAAAAAATCCCTAAGCCGCGCGGTCACAATTTCAGC
Source organism: Podarcis tiliguerta (assembly GCF_965153285.1). Lineage (NCBI taxonomy): Eukaryota > Metazoa > Chordata > Lepidosauria > Squamata > Lacertidae > Podarcis > Podarcis tiliguerta. Next base: position 69,127,619 of record NC_139542.1, on the reverse strand, counting down.
AAAAATCTGACGTTTTGCAATTCACTCAGAAATGGGGCCAAACTGTTGCAATCGATCGACTGAAAGCTTTTTTGGTGGAAATAGATGGTTTTTTATCGTGGGAAACAACATTAGCCCTCGACGTCTGAGCAACTTTTTTTGAAAAAATCCCCAAGCCGCGCGGTCACAATTTCAGCAAAAATCTGACATTCTGCAATTCACTCAGAAATGGTGCCAAACTGTGGCAAACGATCGACTGAAAGCTTTTTCGGTGGAAACAGATGGGTTTTTATCATGGGAAAAAGAATTAGCCCTCGATGTCTGAACACCTTTTTTTGAAAAAATCCCTAAGCCGCGCGGTCACAATTTCAGCAAAAATCTGACATTCTGCAATTCACTCAGAAATGGTGCCAAACTGTTGCAAACGATCGACTGAAAGCTTTTTCGGTGGAAACAGATGGGTTTTTATCATAGGAAACAGAATTAGCCCACAACGTCTGAACCACTTTTTTTGAAAAAATCCCTAAGCCGCGCTGTCACAATTTCAGCAAAAATCTGACGTTGTGCAATTCACTCAGAAATGGGGCCAAACTGTTGCAAACGATCGACTGAAAGCTTTTTTGGTGGAAATAGATGGGTTTTTATCATGGAAAACAAAATTAGCCCTCGACGTCTGAGCAACTTTTTTTGAAAAAATCCCCAAGCCGCGCGGTCACAATTTCAGCAAAAATCTGACGTTTGCAATTCACTCAGAAATGGGGCCAAACTGTTGCAAACAATCGACTGAAAGTTTTTTGGTGGAAATAGATGGGTTTTTATCATGGGAAACAAAATTAGCCCTCGACGTCTGAGCAACTTTTTTTGAAAAAATCCCCAAGCCGCGCGGTCACAATTACAGCAAAAATCTGACGTTTGCAATTCACTCAGAAATGGGGCCAAACTGTTGCAAACAATCGACTGAAAGTTTTTTGGTGGAAATAGATGGGTTTTTATCATGGGAAACAAAATTAGCCCTCGACGTCTGAGCAACTTTTTTTGAAAAAATCCCCAAGCCGCGCGGTCACAATTTCAGCAAAAATCTGACATTCTGCAATTCACTCAGAAATGGTGCCAAACTGTTGCAAACGATCCCCTGAAAGCTTTTACGGTGGAAACAGATGGGTTTTTATCATGGGAAACAGAATTAGCCCTCGACGTCTGAACCACTTTTTTGGAAAAAATCCCCAAGCCGCGCGGTCACAATTTCAGCAAAAATCTGACATTCTGCAATTCACTCAGAAATGGTGCCAAACTGTTGCAAACGATCGACTGAAAGCTTTTTTGGTGGAAATAGATGGGTTTTTATCATGGGAAACAAAATTAGCCCTCGACGTCTGAGCAACTTTTTTTGAAAAAATCCCCAAGCCGCGCGGTCACAATTTCAGCAAAAATCTGACGTTCTGCAATTCACTGAGAAATGGTGCCGAACTTTTGCAAACGACCGACTGAAAGCTTTTTCGGTGGAAACAGAAGGGTTTTTATCATGGGAAACAGAATTCGCCCTCGATATCTGAACACCTTTTTTGGAAAAAATCCCTAAGCCGCGCGGTCACAATTTCAGCAAAAATCTGACGTTGTGCAATTCACTCAGAAATGGGGCCCAACTGTTGCAAACGATCGACTGAAAGCTTTTTCGGTGGAAACAGATGGGTTTTTATCATAGGAAACAGAATTAGCCCACAACGTCTGAACCACTTTTTTTGAAAAAATCCCTAAGGCGCGCGGTCACAATTTCAGCAAAAATCTGACATTCTGCAATTCACTCAGAAATGGTGCCAAACTGTTGCAAACGATCGACTGAAAGCTTTTTTGGTGGAAACAGATGGGTTTTTATCATAGGAAACAGAATTAGCCCACAACGTCTTAACCACTTTTTTTGAAAAAATCCCTAAGCCGCGCGGTCACAATTTCAGCAAAAATCTGACGTTGTGCAATTCACTCAGAAATGGGGCCAAACTGTTGCAAACGATCGACTGAAAGCTTTTTTGGTGGAAATAGATGTGTTTTTATCATGGGAAACAAAATTAGCCCTCGACTTCTGAGCAACTTTTTTTGAAAAAATCCCCAAGCCGCGCGGTCACAATTTCAGCAAAAATCTGACGTTCTGCAATTCACTCAGAAATGGGGCCAAGCTGTTGCAATCGATCGACTGAAAGCTTTTTTGGTGGAAACAGATGGGTTTTTATCATAGGAAACAGAATTAGCCCACAACGTCTGAACCACTTTTTTTGAAAAAATCCCTAAGCCGCGCGGTCACAATTTCAGCAAAAATCTGACATTCTGCAATTCACTCAGAAATGGTGCCAAACTGTTGCAAACGATCGACTGAAAGCTTTTTCGGTGGAAACAGTTGGGTTTTTATCATAGGAAACAGAATTAGCCCACAACGTCTGAACCACTTTTTTTGAAAAAATCCCTAAGCCGCGCGGTCACAATTTCAGCAAAAATCTGACGTTCTGCAATTCACTCAGAAATGGTGCCGAACTTTTGCAAACGATCGACTGAAAGCTTTTTCGGTGGAAACAGATGGGTTGTTATCATGGGAAAAAGAATTCGCCCTCGATGTCTGAGCACCTTTTTTTGAAAAAATCCCTAAGCCGCGCGGTCACAATTTCAGCAAAAATCTGACATTCTGCAATTCACTCAGAAATGGTGCCAAACTGTTGCAAACGATCGACTGAAAGCTTTTTCGGTGGAAACAGATGGGTTTTTATCATAGGAAACAGAATTAGCCCACAACGTCTGAACCACTTTTTTTGAAAAAATCCCTAAGCCGCGCTGTCACAATTTCAGCAAAAATCTGACGTTGTGCAATTCACTCAGAAATGGGGCCAAACTGTTGCAAACGATCGACTGAAAGCTTTTTTGGTGGAAATAGATGGGTTTTTATCATGGGAAACAAAATTAGCCCTCGACGTCTGAGCAACTTTTTTTGAAAAAATCCCCAAGCCGCGCGGTCACAATTTCAGCAAAAATCTGACATTCTGCAATTCACTCAGAAATGGTGCCAAACTGTTGCAAACGACCGACTGAAAGCTTTTTCGGTGGAAACAGATGGGTTTTTATCATGGGAAACAGAATTCGCCCTCGATGTCTGAACACCTTTTTTGGAAAAAATCCCTAAGCCGCGCGGTCACAATTTCAGCAAAAATCTGACGTTGTGCAATTCACTCAGAAATGGGGCCAAACTGTTGGAATCGATCGACTGAAAGCTTTTTTGGTGGAAATAGATGGTTTTTTATCGTGGGAAACAAAATTAGCCCTCGACGTCTGAACACCTTTTTTTGAAAAAATCCCCAAGCCGCGCGATCACAATTTCAGCAAAAATCTGACATTCTGCAATTCACTCAGAAATGGTGCCAAACTGTTGCAAACGACCGACTGAAAGCTTTTTCGGTGGAAACAGATGGGTTTTTATCATGGGAAACAGAATTCGCCCTCGATGTCTGAACACCTTTTTTGGAAAAAATCCCTAAGCCGCGCGGTCACAATTTCAGCAAAAATCTGACGTTGTGCAATTCACTCAGAAATGGGGCCAAACTGTTGCAAAAGATCGACTGAAAGCTTTTCTGGTGGAAATAGATGGGTTTTTATCATGGGAAACAAAATTAGCCCTCGACTTCTGAGCTACTTTTTTTGAAAAAATCCACAAGCCGCGCGGTCACAATTTCAGCAAAAATCTGACATTCTGCAATTCACTCAGAAATGGTGCCAAACTGTTGCACACGATCGACTGAAAGCTTTTTCGGTAGAAAGAGATGGGTTTTTATCATAGGAAACAGAATTAGCCCACAACGTCTGAACCACTTTTTTTGAAAAAATCCCTAAGCCGCGCGGTCACAATTTCAGCAAAAATCTGACGTTCTGCAATTCACTCAGAAATGGGGCCAAACTGTTGCAATCGATCGACTGAAAGCTTTTTTGGTGGAAACAGATGGGTTTTTATCATGGGAAACAAAATTAGCCCTCGACGTCTGAGCAACTTTTTTTGAAAAAATCCCCAATCCGCGCGGTCACAATTTCAGCAAAAATCTGACATTCTGCAATTCACTCAGAAATGGTGCCAAACTGTTGCAAATGATCGACTGAAAGCTTTTTCGGTGGAAACAGATGGGTTTTTATCATAGGAAACAGAATTAGCCCACAACGTCTGAACCACTTTTTTTTAAAAAATGCCTAAGCCGCGCGGTCACAATTTCAGCAAAAATCTGACGTTCTGCAATTCACTTAGAAATGGTGCCAAACTTTTGAAAACGATCGACTGAAAGCTTTTTCGGTGGAAACAGATGGGTTTTTATAATGGGAAACAGAATTCGCCCTCGATTTCTGAACACCTTTTTTTGAAAAAATCCCTAAGCCGCGCGGTCACAATTTCAGCAAAAATCTGACGTTTTGCAATTCACTCAGAAATGGGGCCAAACTGTTGCAATCGATCGACTGAAAGCTTTTTTGGTGGAAATAGATGGGTTTTTATCGTGGGAAACAACATTAGCCCTCGACGTCTGAGCAACTTTTTTTAAAAAAAACCCCAAGCCGCGCGGTCACAATTTCAGCAAAAATCTGACATTCTGCAATTCACTCAGAAATGGTGCCAAACTGTGGCAAACGATCGACTGAAAGCTTTTTCGGTGGAAACAGATGGGTTTTTATCATGGGAAAAAGAATTAGCCCTCGATGTCTGAACACCTTTTTTTGAAAAAATCCCTAAGCCGCGCGGTCACAATTTCAGCAAAAATCTGACGTTGTGCAATTCACTCAGAAATGGGGCCAAACTGTTGCAAACGATCGACTGAAAGCTTTTTTGGTGGAAATAGTTGTGTTTTTATCATGGGAAACAAAATTAGCCCTCGACTTCTGAGCAACTTTTTTTGAAAAAATCCCCAAGCCGCGCGGTCACAATTTCAGCAAAAATCTGACGTTCTGCAATTCACTCAGAAATGGGGCCAAACTGTTGCAATCGATCGACTGAAAGCTTTTTTGGTGGAAACAGACGGGTTTTTATCATAGGAAACAGAATTAGCCCACAACGTCTGAACCACTTTTTTTGAAAAAATCCCTAAGCCGCGCGGTCACAATTTCAGCAAAAATCTGACATTCTGCAATTCACTCAGAAATGGTGCCAAACTGTTGCAAACGATCGACTGAAAGCTTTTTCGGTGGAAACAGATGGGTTTTTATCATAGGAAACAGAATTAGCCCACAACGTCTGAACCACTTTTTTTGAAAAAATCCCTAAGCCGCGCGGTCACAATTTCAGCAAAAATCTGACGTTCTGCAATTCACTCAGAAATGGTGCCGAACTTTTGCAAACGATCGACTGAAAGCTTTTTCGGTGGAAACAGATGGGTTTTTATCATGGGAAAAAGAATTCGCCCTCGATGTCTGAGCACCTTTTTTTGAAAAAATCCCTAAGCCGCGCGGTCACAATTTCAGCAAAAATCTGACATTCTGCAATTCACTCAGAAATGGTGCCAAACTGTTGCAAACGATCGACTGAAAGCTTTTTCGGTGGAAACAGATGGTTTTTTATCGTGGGAAACAAAATTAGCCCTCGACGTCTGAACACCTTTTTTTGAAAAAATCCCCAAGCCGCGCGATCACAATTTCAGCAAAAATCTGACATTCTGCAATTCACTCAGAAATGGTGCCAAACTGTTGCAAACGATCGACTGAATGCTTTTTCGGTGGAAACAGATGGGTTTTTATCATAGGAAACAGAATTAGCCCACAACGTCTGAACCACTTTTTTTGAAAAAATCCCTAAGCCGCGCGGTCACAATTTCAGCAAAAATCTGACATTCTGCAATTCACTCAGAAATGGTGCCAAACTGTTGCAAACGATCGACTGAAAGCTTTTTCGGTGGAAACAGATGGGTTTTTATCATAGGAAACAGAATTAGCCCACAACGTCTGAACCACTTTTTTTGAAAAAATCCCTAAGCCGCGCGGTCACAATTTCAGCAAAAATCTGACGTTGTGCAATTCACTCAGAAATGGGGCCAAACTGTTGCAAAAGATCGACTGAAAGCTTTTCTGGTGGAAATAGATGGGTTTTTATCATGGGAAACAAAATTAGCCCTCGACTTCTGAGCAACTTTTTTTGAAAAAATCCCCAAGCCGCGCGGTCACAATTTCAGCAAAAATCTGACATTCTGCAATTCACTCAGAAATGGTGCCAAACTGTTGCACACAATCGACTGAAAGCTTTTTCGGTAGAAAGAGATGGGTTTTTATCATAGGAAACAGAATTAGCCCACAACGTCTGAACCACTTTTTTTGAAAAAATCCCTAAGCCGCGCGGTCACAATTTCAGCAAAAATCTGACGTTCTGCAATTCACTCAGAAATGGGGCCAAACTGTTGCAAACGATCGACTGAAAGCTTTTTTGGTGGAAACAGATGGGTTTTTATCAGGGGAAACAAAATTAGCCCTCGACGTCTGAGCAACTTTTTTTGAAAAAATCCCCAATCCGCGCGGTCACAATTTCAGCAAAAATCTGACGTTCTGCAATTCACTCAGAAATGGGGCCAGACTGTTGCAATCGATCGACTGAAAGCTTTTTTGGTGGAAACAGATGGGTTTTTATCAGGGGAAACAAAATTAGCCCTCGACGTCTGAGCAACTTTTTTTGAAAAAATCCCCAATCCGCGCGGTCACAATTTCAGCAAAAATCTGACATTCTGCAATTCACTCAGAAATGGTGCCAAACTGTTGCAAATGATCGACTGAAAGCTTTTTCGGTGGAAACAGATGGGTTTTTATCATAGGAAACAGAATTAGCCCACAACGTCTGAACCACTTTTTTTTAAAAAATGCCGAAGCCGCGCGGTCACAATTTCAGCAAAAATCTGACATTCTGCAATTCACTTAGAAATGGTGCCAAACTTTTGCAAACGATCGACTGAAAGCTTTTTCGGTGGAAACAGATGGGTTTTTATAATGGGAAACAGAATTCGCCCTCGATTTCTGAACACCTTTTTTTGAAAAAATCCCTAAGCCGCGCGGTCACAATTTCAGCAAAAATCTGACGTTTTGCAATTCACTCAGAAATGGTGCCAAACTGTTGCAATCGATCGACTGAAGGCTTTTTTGGTGGAAATAGATGGGTTTTTATCGTGGGAAACAACATTAGCCCTCGACGTCTGAGCAACTTTTTTTGAAAAAATCCCCAAGCCGCGCGGTCACAATTTCAGCAAAAATCTGACATTCTGCAATTCACTCAGAAATGGTGCCAAACTGTGGCAAACGATCGACTGAAAGCTTCTTCGGTGGAAACAGATGGGTTTTTATCATGGGAAAAAGAATTAGCCCTCGATGTCTGAACACCTTTTTTTGAAAAAATCCCCAAGCCGCGCGGTCACAATTTCAGCAAAAATCTGACATTCTGCAATTCACTCAGAAATGGTGCCAAACTGTTGCAAACGATCGACTGAAAGCTTTTTTGGTGGAAACAGATGGGTTTTTATCATAGGAAACAGAATTAGCCCACAACGTCTTAACCACTTTTTTTGAAAAAATCCCTAAGCCGCGCGGTCACAATTTCAGCCAATATCTGACGTTGTGCAATTCACTCAGAAATGGGGCCAAACTGTTGCAAACGATCGACTGAAAGCTTTTTTGGTGGAAATAGATGGGTTTTTATCATGGGAAACAAAATTAGCCCTCGACTTCTGAGCAACTTTTTTTGAAAAAATCCCCAAGCCGCGCGGTCACAATTTCAGCAAAAATCTGACGTTCTGCAATTCACTCAGAAATGGGGCCAAACTGTTGCAATCGATCGACTGAAAGCTTTTTTGGTGGAAACAGATGGGTTTTTATCATAGGAAACAGAATTAGCCCACAACGTCTGAACCACTTTTTTTGAAAAAATCCCTAAGCCGCGCGGTCACAATTTCAGCAAAAATCTGACATTCTGCAATTCACTCAGAAATGGTGCCAAACTGTTGCAAACGATCGACTGAAAGCTTTTTCGGTGGAAACAGATGGGTTTTTATCATAGGAAACAGAATTAGCCCACAACGTCTGAACCACTTTTTTTGAAAAAATCCCTAAGCCGCGCGGTCACAATTTCAGCAAAAATCTGACATTCTGCAATTCACTCAGAAATGGTGCCAAACTGTTGCAAACGATCGACTGAAAGCTTTTTCGGTGGAAACAGATGGGTTTTTATCATAGGAAACAGAATTCGCCCTCGATGTCTGAGCACCTTTTTTGGAAAAAATCCCTAAGCCGCGCGGTCACAATTTCAGCAAAAATCTGACATTGTGCAATTCACTCAGAAATGGGGCCAAACTGTTGCAATCGATCGACTGAAAGCTTTTTTGGTGGAAATAGATGGGTTTTTATCGTGGGAAACAGAATTAGCCCACAACGTCTGAACCACTTTTTTTGAAAAAATCCCTAAGCCGCGCGGTCACAATTTCAGCCAATATCTGACGTTGTGCAATTCACTCAGAAATGGGGCCAAACTGTTGCAAACGATCGACTGAAAGCTTTTTTGGTGGAAATAGATGGGTTTTTATCATGGGAAACAAAATTAGCCCTCGACTTCTGAGCAACTTTTTTTGAAAAAATCCCCAAGCCGCGCGGTCACAATTTCAGCAAAAATCTGACGTTCTGCAATTCACTCAGAAATGGGGCCAAACTGTTGCAATCGATCGACTGAAAGCTTTTTTGGTGGAAACAGATGGGTTTTTATCATAGGAAACAGAATTAGCCCACAACGTCTGAGCAACTTTTTTTGAAAAAATCCCCAAGCCGCGCGGTCACAATTTCAGCAAAAATCTGACGTTCTGCAATTCACTCAGAAATGGTGCCGAACTTTTGCAAACGATCGACTGAAAGCTTTTTCGGTGGAAACAGATGGGTTTTTATCATGGGAAAAAGAATTCGCCCTCGATGTCTGAGCACCTTTTTTGGAAAAAATCCCTAAGCCGCGCGGTCACAATTTCAGCCAATATCTGACGTTGTGCAATTCACTCAGAAATGGGGCCAAACTGTTGCAAACGATCGACTGAAAGCTTTTTTGGTGGAAATAGATGGGTTTTTATCATGGGAAACAAAATTAGCCCTCGACTTCTGAGCAACTTTTTTTGAAAAAATCCCCAAGCCGCGCGGTCACAATTTCAGCAAAAATCTGACGTTCTGCAATTCACTCAGAAATGGGGCCAAACTGTTGCAATCGATCGACTGAAAGCTTTTTTGGTGGAAACAGATGGGTTTTTATCATAGGAAACAGAATTAGCCCACAACGTCTGAGCAACTTTTTTTGAAAAAATCCCCAAGCCGCGCGGTCACAATTTCAGCAAAAATCTGACGTTCTGCAATTCACTCAGAAATGGTGCCGAACTTTTGCAAACGATCGACTGAAAGCTTTTTCGGTGGAAACAGATGGGTTTTTATCATGGGAAAAAGAATTCGCCCTCGATGTCTGAGCACCTTTTTTGGAAAAAATCCCTCAGCCGCGCGGTCACAATTTCAGCAAAAATCTGACATTCTGCAATTCACTCAGAAATGGTGCCAAACTGTTGCAAACGATCGACTGAAAGCTTTTTTGGTGGAAATAGATGGGTTTTTATCGTGGGAAACAACATTAGCCCTCGACGTCTGAGCAACTTTTTTTGAAAAAATCCCCAAGCCGCGCGGTCACAATTTCAGCAAAAATCTGACATTCTGCAATTCACTCAGAAATGGTGCCAAACTGTGGCAAACGATCGACTGAAAGCTTTGTCGGTGTAAACAGATGGGTTTTTATCATGGGAAACAAAATATGCCCTCGACGTCTGAACCACTTTTTTTGAAAAAATCCCCAAGCCGCGCGGTCACAATTTCAGCAAAAATCTGACATTCTGCAATTCACTCAGAAATGGTGCCAAACTGTTGCAAACGATCGACTGAAAGCTTTTTCGGTGGAAACAGATGGGTTTTTATCATAGGAAACAGAATTAGCCCACAACGTCTTAACCACTTTTTTTGAAAAAATCCCTAAGCCGCACGGTCACAATTTCAGCCAATATCTGACGTTGTGCAATTCACTCAGAAATGGGGCCAAACTGTTGCAAACGATCGACTGAAAGCTTTTTTGGTGGAAATAGATGGGTTTTTATCATCGGAAACAAAATTAGCCCTCGACTTCTGAGCAACTTTTTTTGAAAAAATCCCCAAGCCGCGCGGTCACAATTTCAGCAAAAATCTGACGTTCTGCAATTCACTCAGAAATGGGGCCAAACTGTTGCAATCGATCGACTGAAAGCTTTTTTGGTGGAAACAGATGGGTTTTTATCATAGGAAACAGAATTAGCCCACAACGTCTGAACCACTTTTTTTGAAAAAATCCCTAAGCCGCGCGGTCACAATTTCAGCAAAAATCTGACATTCTGCAATTCACTCAGAAATGGTGCCAAACTGTTGCAATCGATCGACTGAAAGCTTTTTTGGTGGAAACAGATGGGTTTTTATCATAGGAAACAGAATTAGCCCACAACGTCTGAGCAACTTTTTTTGAAAAAATCCCCAAGCCGCGCGGTCACAATTTCAGCAAAAATCTGACGTTCTGCAATTCACTCAGAAATGGTGCCGAACTTTTGCAAACGATCGACTGAAAGCTTTTTCGGTGGAAACAGATGGGTTTTTATCATGGGAAAAAGAATTCGCCCTCGATGTCTGAGCACCTTTTTTGGAAAAAATCCCTCAGCCGCGCGGTCACAATTTCAGCAAAAATCTGACATTCTGCAATTCACTCAGAAATGGTGCCAAACTGTTGCAAACGATCGACTGAAAGCTTTTTTGGTGGAAATAGATGGGTTTTTATCGTGGGAAACAACATTAGCCCTCGACGTCTGAGCAACTTTTTTTGAAAAAATCCCCAAGCCGCGCGGTCACAATTTCAGCAAAAATCTGACATTCTGCAATTCACTCAGAAATGGTGCCAAACTGTGGCAAACGATCGACTGAAAGCTTTGTCGGTGTAAACAGATGGGTTTTTATCATGGGAAACAAAATTAGCCCTCGACGTCTGAACCACTTTTTTTGAAAAAATCCCCAAGCCGCGCGGTCACAATTTCAGCAAAAATCTGACATTCTGCAATTCACTCAGAAATGGTGCCAAACTGTTGCAAACGATCGACTGAAAGCTTTTTCGGTGGAAACAGATGGGTTTTTATCATAGGAAACAGAATTAGCCCACAACGTCTTAACCACTTTTTTTGAAAAAATCCCTAAGCCGCGCGGTCACAATTTCAGCCAATATCTGACGTTGTGCAATTCACTCAGAAATGGGGCCAAACTGTTGCAAACGATCGACTGAAAGCTTTTTTGGTGGAAATAGATGGGTTTTTATCATCGGAAACAAAATTAGCCCTCGACTTCTGAGCAACTTTTTTTGAAAAAATCCCCAAGCCGCGCGGTCACAATTTCAGCAAAAATCTGACGTTCTGCAATTCACTCAGAAATGGGGCCAAACTGTTGCAATCGATCGACTGAAAGCTTTTTTGGTGGAAACAGATGGGTTTTTATCATAGGAAACAGAATTAGCCCACAACGTCTGAACCACTTTTTTTGAAAAAATCCCTAAGCCGCGCGGTCACAATTTCAGCAAAAATCTGACATTCTGCAATTCACTCAGAAATGGTGCCAAACTGTTGCAAACGATCGACTGAAAGCTTTTTCGGTGGAAACAGATGGGTTTTTATCATAGGAAACAGAATTAGCCCACAACGTCTGAACCACTTTTTTTGAAAAAATCCCTAAGCCGCGCGGTCACAATTTCAGCAAAAATCTGACGTTCTGCAATTCACTCAGAAATGGTGCCGAACTTTTGCAAACGATCGACTGAAAGCTTTTTCGGTGGAAACAGATGGGTTTTTATCATGGGAAAAAAAATTCGCCCTCGATGTCTGAGCACCTTTTTTGGAAAAAATCCCTAAGCCGCGCGGTCACAATTTCAGCAAAAATCTGACATTGTGCAATTCACTCAGAAATGGGGCCAAACTGTTGCAATCGATCGACTGAAAGCTTTTTTGGTGGAAATAGATGGGTTTTTATCGTGGGAAACAGAATTAGCCCACAACGTCTGAACCACTTTTTTTGAAAAAATCCCTAAGCCGCGCGGTCACAATTTCAGCAAAAATCTGACGTTGTGCAATTCACTCAGAAATGGGGCCAAACTGTTGCAAACGATCGACTGAAAGCTTTTTTGGTGGAAATAGATGGTTTTTTATCATGGGAAACAAAATTAGCCCTCGACTTCTGAGCAACTTTTTTTGAAAAAATCCCCAAGCCGCGCGGTCACAATTTCAGCAAAAATCTGACGTTCTGCAATTCACTCAGAAATGGGGCCAAACTGTTGCAATCGATCGACTGAAAGCTTTTTTGGTGGAAACAGATGGGTTTTTATCATAGGAAACAGAATTAGCCCACAACGTCTGAGCAACTTTTTTTGAAAAAATCCCCAAGCCGCGCGGTCACAATTTCAGCAAAAATCTGACGTTCTGCAATTCACTCAGAAATGGTGCCGAACTTTTGCAAACGATCGACTGAAAGCTTTTTCGGTGGAAACAGATGGGTTTTTATCATGGGAAAAAGAATTCGCCCTCGATGTCTGAGCACCTTTTTTGGAAAAAATCCCTAAGCCGCGCGGTCACAATTTCAGCCAATATCTGACGTTGTGCAATTCACTCAGAAATGGGGCCAAACTGTTGCAAACGATCGACTGAAAGCTTTTTTGGTGGAAATAGATGGGTTTTTATCATGGGAAACAAAATTAGCCCTCGACTTCTGAGCAACTTTTTTTGAAAAAATCCCCAAGCCGCGCGGTCACAATTTCAGCAAAAATCTGACGTTCTGCAATTCACTCAGAAATGGGGCCAAACTGTTGCAATCGATCGACTGAAAGCTTTTTTGGTGGAAACAGATGGGTTTTTATCATAGGAAACAGAATTAGCCCACAACGTCTGAGCAACTTTTTTTGAAAAAATCCCCAAGCCGCGCGGTCACAATTTCAGCAAAAATCTGACGTTCTGCAATTCACTCAGAAATGGTGCCGAACTTTTGCAAACGATCGACTGAAAGCTTTTTCGGTGGAAACAGATGGGTTTTTATCATGGGAAAAAGAATTCGCCCTCGATGTCTGAGCACCTTTTTTGGAAAAAATCCCTCAGCCGCGCGGTCACAATTTCAGCAAAAATCTGACATTCTGCAATTCACTCAGAAATGGTGCCAAACTGTTGCAAACGATCGACTGAAAGCTTTTTTGGTGGAAATAGATGGGTTTTTATCGTGGGAAACAACATTAGCCCTCGACGTCTGAGCAACTTTTTTTGAAAAAATCCCCAAGCCGCGCGGTCACAATTTCAGCAAAAATCTGACATTCTGCAATTCACTCAGAAATGGTGCCAAACTGTGGCAAACGATCGACTGAAAGCTTTGTCGGTGTAAACAGATGGGTTTTTATCATGGGAAACAAAATTAGCCCTCGACGTCTGAACCACTTTTTTTGAAAAAATCCCCAAGCCGCGCGGTCACAATTTCAGCAAAAATCTGACATTCTGCAATTCACTCAGAAATGGTGCCAAACTGTTGCAAACGATCGACTGAAAGCTTTTTCGGTGGAAACAGATGGGTTTTTATCATAGGAAACAGAATTAGCCCACAACGTCTTAACCACTTTTTTTGAAAAAATCCCTAAGCCGCACGGTCACAATTTCAGCCAATATCTGACGTTGTGCAATTCACTCAGAAATGGGGCCAAACTGTTGCAAACGATCGACTGAAAGCTTTTTTGGTGGAAATAGATGGGTTTTTATCATCGGAAACAAAATTAGCCCTCGACTTCTGAGCAACTTTTTTTGAAAAAATCCCCAAGCCGCGCGGTCACAATTTCAGCAAAAATCTGACGTTCTGCAATTCACTCAGAAATGGGGCCAAACTGTTGCAATCGATCGACTGAAAGCTTTTTTGGTGGAAACAGATGGGTTTTTATCATAGGAAACAGAATTAGCCCACAACGTCTGAACCACTTTTTTTGAAAAAATCCCTAAGCCGCGCGGTCACAATTTCAGCAAAAATCTGACATTCTGCAATTCACTCAGAAATGGTGCCAAACTGTTGCAATCGATCGACTGAAAGCTTTTTTGGTGGAAACAGATGGGTTTTTATCATAGGAAACAGAATTAGCCCACAACGTCTGAGCAACTTTTTTTGAAAAAATCCCCAAGCCGCGCGGTCACAATTTCAGCAAAAATCTGACGTTCTGCAATTCACTCAGAAATGGTGCCGAACTTTTGCAAACGATCGACTGAAAGCTTTTTCGGTGGAAACAGATGGGTTTTTATCATGGGAAAAAGAATTCGCCCTCGATGTCTGAGCACCTTTTTTGGAAAAAATCCCTCAGCCGCGCGGTCACAATTTCAGCAAAAATCTGACATTCTGCAATTCACTCAGAAATGGTGCCAAACTGTTGCAAACGATCGACTGAAAGCTTTTTTGGTGGAAATAGATGGGTTTTTATCGTGGGAAACAACATTAGCCCTCGACGTCTGAGCAACTTTTTTTGAAAAAATCCCCAAGCCGCGCGGTCACAATTTCAGCAAAAATCTGACATTCTGCAATTCACTCAGAAATGGTGCCAAACTGTGGCAAACGATCGACTGAAAGCTTTGTCGGTGTAAACAGATGGGTTTTTATCATGGGAAACAAAATTAGCCCTCGACGTCTGAACCACTTTTTTTGAAAAAATCCCCAAGCCGCGCGGTCACAATTTCAGCAAAAATCTGACATTCTGCAATTCACTCAGAAATGGTGCCAAACTGTTGCAAACGATCGACTGAAAGCTTTTTCGGTGGAAACAGATGGGTTTTTATCATAGGAAACAGAATTAGCCCACAACGTCTTAACCACTTTTTTTGAAAAAATCCCTAAGCCGCGCGGTCACAATTTCAGCCAATATCTGACGTTGTGCAATTCACTCAGAAATGGGGCCAAACTGTTGCAAACGATCGACTGAAAGCTTTTTTGGTGGAAATAGATGGGTTTTTATCATCGGAAACAAAATTAGCCCTCGACTTCTGAGCAACTTTTTTTGAAAAAATCCCCAAGCCGCGCGGTCACAATTTCAGCAAAAATCTGACGTTCTGCAATTCACTCAGAAATGGGGCCAAACTGTTGCAATCGATCGACTGAAAGCTTTTTTGGTGGAAACAGATGGGTTTTTATCATAGGAAACAGAATTAGCCCACAACGTCTGAACCACTTTTTTTGAAAAAATCCCTAAGCCGCGCGGTCACAATTTCAGCAAAAATCTGACATTCTGCAATTCACTCAGAAATGGTGCCAAACTGTTGCAAACGATCGACTGAAAGCTTTTTCGGTGGAAACAGATGGGTTTTTATCATAGGAAACAGAATTAGCCCACAACGTCTGAACCACTTTTTTTGAAAAAATCCCTAAGCCGCGCGGTCACAATTTCAGCAAAAATCTGACATTCTGAAATTCACTCAGAAATGGTGCCAAACTGTTGCAAACGATCGACTGAAAGCTTTTTCGGTGGAAACAGATGGGTTTTTATCATAGGAAACAGAATTAGCCCACAACGTCTGAACCACTTTTTTTGAAAAAATCCCTAAGCCGCGCGGTCACAATTTCAGCAAAAATCTGACGTTCTGCAATTCACTCAGAAATGGTGCCGAACTTTTGCAAACGATCGACTGAAAGCTTTTTCGGTGGAAACAGATGGGTTTTTATCATGGGAAAAAAAATTCGCCCTCGATGTCTGAGCACCTTTTTTGGAAAAAATCCCTCAGCCGCGCGGTCACAATTTCAGCAAAAATCTGACATTGTGCAATTCACTCAGAAATGGTGCCAAACTGTTGCAAACGATCGACTGAAAGCTTTTTTGGTGGAAATAGATGGGTTTTTATCGTGGGAAACAACATTAGCCCTCGACGTCTGAGCAACTTTTTTTGAAAAAATCCCCAAGCCGCGCGGTCACAATTTCAGCAAAAATCTGACATTCTGCAATTCACTCAGAAATGGTGCCAAACTGTGGCAAACGATCGACTGAAAGCTTTGTCGGTGTAAACAGATGGGTTTTTATCATGGGAAACAAAATTAGCCCTCGACGTCTGAACCACTTTTTTTGAAAAAATCCCCAAGCCGCGCGGTCACAATTTCAGCAAAAATCTGACATTCTGCAATTCACTCAGAAATGGTGCCAAACTGTTGCAAACGATCGACTGAAAGCTTTTTCGGTGGAAACAGATGGGTTTTTATCATAGGAAACAGAATTAGCCCACAACGTCTTAACCACTTTTTTTGAAAAAATCCCTAAGCCGCACGGTCACAATTTCAGCCAATATCTGACGTTGTGCAATTCACTCAGAAATGGGGCCAAACTGTTGCAAACGATCGACTGAAAGCTTTTTTGGTGGAAATAGATGGGTTTTTATCATCGGAAACAAAATTAGCCCTCGACTTCTGAGCAACTTTTTTTGAAAAAATCCCCAAGCCGCGCGGTCACAATTTCAGCAAAAATCTGACGTTCTGCAATTCACTCAGAAATGGGGCCAAACTGTTGCAATCGATCGACTGAAAGCTTTTTTGGTGGAAACAGATGGGTTTTTATCATAGGAAACAGAATTAGCCCACAACGTCTGAACCACTTTTTTTGAAAAAATCCCTAAGCCGCGCGGTCACAATTTCAGCAAAAATCTGACATTCTGCAATTCACTCAGAAATGGTGCCAAACTGTTGCAATCGATCGACTGAAAGCTTTTTTGGTGGAAACAGATGGGTTTTTATCATAGGAAACAGAATTAGCCCACAACGTCTGAGCAACTTTTTTTGAAAAAATCCCCAAGCCGCGCGGTCACAATTTCAGCAAAAATCTGACGTTCTGCAATTCACTCAGAAATGGTGCCGAACTTTTGCAAACGATCGACTGAAAGCTTTTTCGGTGGAAACAGATGGGTTTTTATCATGGGAAAAAGAATTCGCCCTCGATGTCTGAGCACCTTTTTTGGAAAAAATCCCTCAGCCGCGCGGTCACAATTTCAGCAAAAATCTGACATTCTGCAATTCACTCAGAAATGGTGCCAAACTGTTGCAAACGATCGACTGAAAGCTTTTTTGGTGGAAATAGATGGGTTTTTATCGTGGGAAACAACATTAGCCCTCGACGTCTGAGCAACTTTTTTTGAAAAAATCCCCAAGCCGCGCGGTCACAATTTCAGCAAAAATCTGACATTCTGCAATTCACTCAGAAATGGTGCCAAACTGTGGCAAACGATCGACTGAAAGCTTTGTCGGTGTAAACAGATGGGTTTTTATCATGGGAAACAAAATTAGCCCTCGACGTCTGAACCACTTTTTTTGAAAAAATCCCCAAGCCGCGCGGTCACAATTTCAGCAAAAATCTGACATTCTGCAATTCACTCAGAAATGGTGCCAAACTGTTGCAAACGATCGACTGAAAGCTTTTTCGGTGGAAACAGATGGGTTTTTATCATAGGAAACAGAATTAGCCCACAACGTCTTAACCACTTTTTTTGAAAAAATCCCTAAGCCGCGCGGTCACAATTTCAGCCAATATCTGACGTTGTGCAATTCACTCAGAAATGGGGCCAAACTGTTGCAAACGATCGACTGAAAGCTTTTTTGGTGGAAATAGATGGGTTTTTATCATCGGAAACAAAATTAGCCCTCGACTTCTGAGCAACTTTTTTTGAAAAAATCCCCAAGCCGCGCGGTCACAATTTCAGCAAAAATCTGACGTTCTGCAATTCACTCAGAAATGGGGCCAAACTGTTGCAATCGATCGACTGAAAGCTTTTTTGGTGGAAACAGATGGGTTTTTATCATAGGAAACAGAATTAGCCCACAACGTCTGAACCACTTTTTTTGAAAAAATCCCTAAGCCGCGCGGTCACAATTTCAGCAAAAATCTGACATTCTGCAATTCACTCAGAAATGGTGCCAAACTGTTGCAAACGATCGACTGAAAGCTTTTTCGGTGGAAACAGATGGGTTTTTATCATAGGAAACAGAATTAGCCCACAACGTCTGAACCACTTTTTTTGAAAAAATCCCTAAGCCGCGCGGTCACAATTTCAGCAAAAATCTGACATTCTGAAATTCACTCAGAAATGGTGCCAAACTGTTGCAAACGATCGACTGAAAGCTTTTTCGGTGGAAACAGATGGGTTTTTATCATAGGAAACAGAATTAGCCCACAACGTCTGAACCACTTTTTTTGAAAAAATCCCTAAGCCGCGCGGTCACAATTTCAGCAAAAATCTGACGTTCTGCAATTCACTCAGAAATGGTGCCGAACTTTTGCAAACGATCGACTGAAAGCTTTTTCGGTGGAAACAGATGGGTTTTTATCATGGGAAAAAAAATTCGCCCTCGATGTCTGAGCACCTTTTTTGGAAAAAATCCCTAAGCCGCGCGGTCACAATTTCAGCAAAAATCTGACATTGTGCAATTCACTCAGAAATGGGGCCAAACTGTTGCAATCGATCGACTGAAAGCTTTTTTGGTGGAAATAGATGGGTTTTTATCGTGGGAAACAGAATTAGCCCACAACGTCTGAACCACTTTTTTTGAAAAAATCCCTAAGCCGCGCGGTCACAATTTCAGCAAAAATCTGACGTTGTGCAATTCACTCAGAAATGGGGCCAAACTGTTGCAAACGATCGACTGAAATCTTTTTTGGTGGAAATAGATGGGTTTTTATCATGGGA
This sequence comes from Podarcis tiliguerta, assembly GCF_965153285.1. Classification (NCBI taxonomy): domain Eukaryota; kingdom Metazoa; phylum Chordata; class Lepidosauria; order Squamata; family Lacertidae; genus Podarcis; species Podarcis tiliguerta. The sequence goes on along the minus strand of NC_139542.1, from coordinate 69,108,864 downwards.
AACAAAATTAGCCCTCGACGTCTGAGCAACATTTTTTGAAAAAATCCCCAAGCCGCGCGGTCACAATTTCAGCAAAAATCTGACATTCTGCAATTCACTCAGAAATGGTGCCAAACTGTTGCAAACGATCGACTGAAAGCTTTTTCGGTGGAAACAGATGGGTTTTTATCATAGGAAACAGAATTAGCCCACAACGTCTGAACCACTTTTTTTGAAAAAATCCCTAAGCCGCGTGGTCACAATTTCAGCAAAAATCTGACATTCTGCAATTCACTTAGAAATGGTGCAAACTTTTGCAAACGATCGACTGAAAGCTTTTTCGGTGGAAACAGATGGGTTTTTATCATGGGAAACAGAATTCGCCCACAACGTCTGAACCACTTTTTTTGAAAAAATCCCTAAGCCGCGCTGTCACAATTTCAGCAAAAATCTGACATTCTGCAATTCACTCAGAAATGGTGCCAAACTGTTGCAAACGATCGACTGAAAGCTTTTTTGGTGGAAATAGATGGGTTTTTATCATGGGAAACAAAATTAGCCCTCGACGTCTGAGCAACTTTTTTTGAAAAAATTCCCAAGCCGCGCGGTCACAATTTCAGCAAAAATCTGACATTCTGCAATTCACTCAGAAATGGTGCCAAACTGTTGCAAACGATCGACTGAAAGCTTTTTCGGTGTAAACAGATGGGTTTTTATCATGGGAAACAAAATTAGCCCTCGACGTCTGAACCACTTTTTTTGAAAAAATCCCCAAGCCGCGCGGTCACAATTTCAGCAAAAATCTGACATTCTGCAATTCACTTAGAAATGGTGCCAAACTGTTGCAAACGATCGACTGAAAGCTTTTTCGGTGGAAACAGATGGGTTTTTATCATAGGAAACAGAATTAGCCCACAACGTCTTAACCACTTTTTTTGAAAAAATCCCTAAGCCGCGCGGTCACAATTTCAGCCAATATCTGACGTTGTGCAATTCACTCAGAAATGGGGCCAAACTGTTGCAAACGATCGACTGAAAGCTTTTTTGGTGGAAATAGATGGGTTTTTATCATGGGAAACAAAATTAGCCCTCGACTTCTGAGCAACTTTTTTTGAAAAAATCCCCAAGCCGTGCGGTCACAATTTCAGCAAAAATCTGACATTCTGCAATTCACTCAGAAATGGTGCCAAACTGTTGCAAACGATCGACTGAAAGCTTTTTCGGTGGAAACAGATGGGTTTTTATCATAGGAAACAGAATTAGCCCACAACGTCTGAACCACTTTTTTTGAAAAAATCCCTAAGCCGCGTGGTCACAATTTCAGCAAAAATCTGACATTCTGCAATTCACTTAGAAATGGTGCAAACTTTTGCAAACGATCGACTGAAAGCTTTTTCGGTGGAAACAGATGGGTTTTTATCATGGGAAACAGAATTCGCCCACAACGTCTGAACCACTTTTTTTGAAAAAATCCCTAAGCCGCGCTGTCACAATTTCAGCAAAAATCTGACATTCTGCAATTCACTCAGAAATGGTGCCAAACTGTTGCAAACGATCGACTGAAAGCTTTTTTGGTGGAAATAGATGGGTTTTTATCATGGGAAACAAAATTAGCCCTCGACGTCTGAGCAACTTTTTTTGAAAAAATTCCCAAGCCGCGCGGTCACAATTTCAGCAAAAATCTGACATTCTGCAATTCACTCAGAAATGGTGCCAAACTGTTGCAAACGATCGACTGAAAGCTTTTTCGGTGTAAACAGATGGGTTTTTATCATGGGAAACAAAATTAGCCCTCGACGTCTGAACCACTTTTTTTGAAAAAATCCCCAAGCCGCGCGGTCACAATTTCAGCAAAAATCTGACATTCTGCAATTCACTTAGAAATGGTGCCAAACTGTTGCAAACGATCGACTGAAAGCTTTTTCGTTGGAAACAGATGGGTTTTTATCATAGGAAACAGAATTAGCCCACAACGTCTTAACCACTTTTTTTGAAAAAATCCCTAAGCCGCGCGGTCACAATTTCAGCCAATATCTGACGTTGTGCAATTCACTCAGAAATGGGGCCAAACTGTTGCAAACGATCGACTGAAAGCTTTTTTGGTGGAAATAGATGGGTTTTTATCATGGGAAACAAAATTAGCCCTCGACTTCTGAGCAACTTTTTTTGAAAAAATCCCCAAGCCGTGCGGTCACAATTTCAGCAAAAATCTGACGTTCTGCAATTCACTCAGAAATGGGGCCAAACTGTTGCAATCGATCGACTGAAAGCTTTTTTGGTGGAAACAGATGGGTTTTTATCATAGGAAACAGAATTAGCCCACAACGTCTGAGCACCTTTTTTTGAAAAAATCCCCAAGCCGCGCGGTCACAATTTCAGCAAAAATCTGACGTTCTGCAATTCACTCAGAAATGGTGCCAAACTTTTGCAAACGATCGACTGAAAGCTTTTTCGGTGGAAACAGATGGGTTTTTATCATGGGAAAAAGAATTCGCCCTCGATGTCTGAGCACCTTTTTTGGAAAAAATCCCTCAGCCGCGCGGTCACAATTTCAGCAAAAATCTGACGTTGTGCAATTCACTCAGAAATGGGGCCAAACTGTTGCAATCGATCGACTGAAAGCTTTTTTGGTGGAAATAGATGGGTTTTTATCGTGGGAAACAGAATTAGCCCACAACGTCTGAACCACTTTTTTTTGAAAAAATCCCTAAGCCGCGCGGTCACAATTTCAGCAAAAATCTGACGTTTGCAATTCACTCAGAAATGGTGCCAAACTGTTGCAAACAATCGACTGAAAGCTTTTTTGGTGGAAATAGATGGGTTTTTATCATGGGAAACAAAATTAGCCCTCGACGTCTGAGCAACTTTTTTTGAAAAAATCCCCAAGCCGCGCGGTCACAATTTCAGCAAAAATCTGACATTCTGCAATTCACTCAGAAATGGTGCCAAACTGTTGCAAACGATCGACTGAAAGCTTTTTTGGTGGAAACAGATGGGTTTTTATCATAGGAAACAGAATTAGCCCACAACGTCTGAACCACTTTTTTTGAAAAAATCCCTAAGCCGCGCGGTCACAATTTCAGCAAAAATCTGACATTCTGCAATTCACTCAGAAATGGTGCCAAACTGTTGCAATCGATCGACTGAAAGCTTTTTTGGTGGAAACAGATGGGTTTTTATCATAGGAAACAGAATTAGCCCACAACGTCTGAGCAACTTTTTTTGAAAAAATCCCCAAGCCGCGCGGTCACAATTTCAGCAAAAATCTGACGTTCTGCAATTCACTCAGAAATGGTGCCAAACTGTTGCAAACGATCGACTGAAAGCTTTTTCGGTGGAAACAGATGGGTTTTTATCATGGGAAAAAGAATTCGCCCTCGATGTCTGAGCACCTTTTTTGGAAAAAATCCCTCAGCCGCGCGGTCACAATTTCAGCAAAAATCTGACATTCTGCAATTCACTCAGAAATGGTGCCAAACTGTTGCAAACGATCGACTGAAAGCTTTTTTGGTGGAAATAGATGGGTTTTTATCGTGGGAAACAACATTAGCCCTCGACGTCTGAGCAACTTTTTTTGAAAAAATCCCCAAGCCGCGCGGTCACAATTTCAGCAAAAATCTGACATTCTGCAATTCACTCAGAAATGGTGCCAAACTGTGGCAAACGATCGACTGAAAGCTTTGTCGGTGTAAACAGATGGGTTTTTATCATGGGAAACAAAATTAGCCCTCGACGTCTGAACCACTTTTTTTGAAAAAATCCCCAAGCCGCGCGGTCACAATTTCAGCAAAAATCTGACATTCTGCAATTCACTCAGAAATGGTGCCAAACTGTTGCAAACGATCGACTGAAAGCTTTTTCGGTGGAAACAGATGGGTTTTTATCATAGGAAACAGAATTAGCCCACAACGTCTTAACCACTTTTTTTGAAAAAATCCCTAAGCCGCGCGGTCACAATTTCAGCCAATATCTGACGTTGTGCAATTCACTCAGAAATGGGGCCAAACTGTTGCAAACGATCGACTGAAAGCTTTTTTGGTGGAAATAGATGGGTTTTTATCATCGGAAACAAAATTAGCCCTCGACTTCTGAGCAACTTTTTTTGAAAAAATCCCCAAGCCGCGCGGTCACAATTTCAGCAAAAATCTGACGTTCTGCAATTCACTCAGAAATGGGGCCAAACTGTTGCAATCGATCGACTGAAAGCTTTTTTGGTGGAAACAGATGGGTTTTTATCATAGGAAACAGAATTAGCCCACAACGTCTGAACCACTTTTTTTGAAAAAATCCCTAAGCCGCGCGGTCACAATTTCAGCAAAAATCTGACATTCTGCAATTCACTCAGAAATGGTGCCAAACTGTTGCAAACGATCGACTGAAAGCTTTTTCGGTGGAAACAGATGGGTTTTTATCATAGGAAACAGAATTAGCCCACAACGTCTGAACCACTTTTTTTGAAAAAATCCCTAAGCCGCGCGGTCACAATTTCAGCAAAAATCTGACATTCTGAAATTCACTCAGAAATGGTGCCAAACTGTTGCAAACGATCGACTGAAAGCTTTTTCGGTGGAAACAGATGGGTTTTTATCATAGGAAACAGAATTAGCCCACAACGTCTGAACCACTTTTTTTGAAAAAATCCCTAAGCCGCGCGGTCACAATTTCAGCAAAAATCTGACGTTCTGCAATTCACTCAGAAATGGTGCCGAACTTTTGCAAACGATCGACTGAAAGCTTTTTCGGTGGAAACAGATGGGTTTTTATCATGGGAAAAAAAATTCGCCCTCGATGTCTGAGCACCTTTTTTGGAAAAAATCCCTAAGCCGCGCGGTCACAATTTCAGCAAAAATCTGACATTGTGCAATTCACTCAGAAATGGGGCCAAACTGTTGCAATCGATCGACTGAAAGCTTTTTTGGTGGAAATAGATGGGTTTTTATCGTGGGAAACAGAATTAGCCCACAACGTCTGAACCACTTTTTTTGAAAAAATCCCTAAGCCGCGCGGTCACAATTTCAGCAAAAATCTGACGTTGTGCAATTCACTCAGAAATGGGGCCAAACTGTTGCAAACGATCGACTGAAATCTTTTTTGGTGGAAATAGATGGGTTTTTATCATGGGAAACAAAATTAGCCCTCGACGTCTGAGCAACATTTTTTGAAAAAATCCCCAAGCCGCGCGGTCACAATTTCAGCAAAAATCTGACATTCTGCAATTCACTCAGAAATGGTGCCAAACTGTTGCAAACGATCGACTGAAAGCTTTTTCGGTGGAAACAGATGGGTTTTTATCATAGGAAACAGAATTAGCCCACAACGTCTGAACCACTTTTTTTGAAAAAATCCCTAAGCCGCGTGGTCACAATTTCAGCAAAAATCTGACATTCTGCAATTCACTTAGAAATGGTGCAAACTTTTGCAAACGATCGACTGAAAGCTTTTTCGGTGGAAACAGATGGGTTTTTATCATGGGAAACAGAATTCGCCCACAACGTCTGAACCACTTTTTTTGAAAAAATCCCTAAGCCGCGCTGTCACAATTTCAGCAAAAATCTGACATTCTGCAATTCACTCAGAAATGGTGCCAAACTGTTGCAAACGATCGACTGAAAGCTTTTTTGGTGGAAACAGATGGGTTTTTATCATAGGAAACAGAATTAGCCCACAACGTCTGAACCACTTTTTTTGAAAAAATCCCTAAGCCGCGCGGTCACAATTTCAGCAAAAATCTGACATTCTGCAATTCACTCAGAAATGGTGCCAAACTGTTGCAAACGATCGACTGAAAGCTTTTTCGGTGGAAACAGATGGGTTTTTATCATAGGAAACAGAATTAGCCCACAACGTCTGAACCACTTTTTTTGAAAAAATCCCTAAGCCGCGCGGTCACAATTTCAGCAAAAATCTGACATTCTGAAATTCACTCAGAAATGGTGCCAAACTGTTGCAAACGATCGACTGAAAGCTTTTTCGGTGGAAACAGATGGGTTTTTATCATAGGAAACAGAATTAGCCCACAACGTCTGAACCACTTTTTTTGAAAAAATCCCTAAGCCGCGCGGTCACAATTTCAGCAAAAATCTGACGTTCTGCAATTCACTCAGAAATGGTGCCGAACTTTTGCAAACGATCGACTGAAAGCTTTTTCGGTGGAAACAGATGGGTTTTTATCATGGGAAAAAAAATTCGCCCTCGATGTCTGAGCACCTTTTTTGGAAAAAATCCCTAAGCCGCGCGGTCACAATTTCAGCAAAAATCTGACATTGTGCAATTCACTCAGAAATGGGGCCAAACTGTTGCAATCGATCGACTGAAAGCTTTTTTGGTGGAAATAGATGGGTTTTTATCGTGGGAAACAGAATTAGCCCACAACGTCTGAACCACTTTTTTTGAAAAAATCCCTAAGCCGCGCGGTCACAATTTCAGCAAAAATCTGACGTTGTGCAATTCACTCAGAAATGGGGCCAAACTGTTGCAAACGATCGACTGAAATCTTTTTTGGTGGAAATAGATGGGTTTTTATCATGGGAAACAAAATTAGCCCTCGACGTCTGAGCAACATTTTTTGAAAAAATCCCCAAGCCGCGCGGTCACAATTTCAGCAAAAATCTGACATTCTGCAATTCACTCAGAAATGGTGCCAAACTGTTGCAAACGATCGACTGAAAGCTTTTTCGGTGGAAACAGATGGGTTTTTATCATAGGAAACAGAATTAGCCCACAACGTCTGAACCACTTTTTTTGAAAAAATCCCTAAGCCGCGTGGTCACAATTTCAGCAAAAATCTGACATTCTGCAATTCACTTAGAAATGGTGCAAACTTTTGCAAACGATCGACTGAAAGCTTTTTCGGTGGAAACAGATGGGTTTTTATCATGGGAAACAGAATTCGCCCACAACGTCTGAACCACTTTTTTTGAAAAAATCCCTAAGCCGCGCTGTCACAATTTCAGCAAAAATCTGACATTCTGCAATTCACTCAGAAATGGTGCCAAACTGTTGCAAACGATCGACTGAAAGCTTTTTTGGTGGAAATAGATGGGTTTTTATCATGGGAAACAAAATTAGCCCTCGACGTCTGAGCAACTTTTTTTGAAAAAATTCCCAAGCCGCGCGGTCACAATTTCAGCAAAAATCTGACATTCTGCAATTCACTCAGAAATGGTGCCAAACTGTTGCAAACGATCGACTGAAAGCTTTTTCGGTGTAAACAGATGGGTTTTTATCATGGGAAACAAAATTAGCCCTCGACGTCTGAACCACTTTTTTTGAAAAAATCCCCAAGCCGCGCGGTCACAATTTCAGCAAAAATCTGACATTCTGCAATTCACTCAGAAATGGTGCCAAACTGTTGCAAACGATCGACTGAAAGCTTTTTCGGTGGAAACAGATGGGTTTTTATCATAGGAAACAGAATTAGCCCACAACGTCTGAACCACTTTTTTTGAAAAAATCCCTAAGCCGCGCGGTCACAATTTCAGCCAATATCTGACGTTGTGCAATTCACTCAGAAATGGGGCCAAACTGTTGCAAACGATCGACTGAAAGCTTTTTTGGTGGAAATAGATGGGTTTTTATCATGGGAAACAAAATTAGCCCTCGACTTCTGAGCAACTTTTTTTGAAAAAATCCCCAAGCCGTGCGGTCACAATTTCAGCAAAAATCTGACATTCTGCAATTCACTCAGAAATGGTGCCAAACTGTTGCAAACGATCGACTGAAAGCTTTTTCGGTGGAAACAGATGGGTTTTTATCATAGGAAACAGAATTAGCCCACAACGTCTGAACCACTTTTTTTGAAAAAATCCCTAAGCCGCGTGGTCACAATTTCAGCAAAAATCTGACATTCTGCAATTCACTTAGAAATGGTGCAAACTTTTGCAAACGATCGACTGAAAGCTTTTTCGGTGGAAACAGATGGGTTTTTATCATGGGAAACAGAATTCGCCCACAACGTCTGAACCACTTTTTTTGAAAAAATCCCTAAGCCGCGCTGTCACAATTTCAGCAAAAATCTGACATTCTGCAATTCACTCAGAAATGGTGCCAAACTGTTGCAAACGATCGACTGAAAGCTTTTTTGGTGGAAATAGATGGGTTTTTATCATGGGAAACAAAATTAGCCCTCGACGTCTGAGCAACTTTTTTTGAAAAAATTCCCAAGCCGCGCGGTCACAATTTCAGCAAAAATCTGACATTCTGCAATTCACTCAGAAATGGTGCCAAACTGTTGCAAACGATCGACTGAAAGCTTTTTCGGTGTAAACAGATGGGTTTTTATCATGGGAAACAAAATTAGCCCTCGACGTCTGAACCACTTTTTTTGAAAAAATCCCCAAGCCGCGCGGTCACAATTTCAGCAAAAATCTGACATTCTGCAATTCACTTAGAAATGGTGCCAAACTGTTGCAAACGATCGACTGAAAGCTTTTTCGGTGGAAACAGATGGGTTTTTATCATAGGAAACAGAATTAGCCCACAACGTCTTAACCACTTTTTTTGAAAAAATCCCTAAGCCGCGCGGTCACAATTTCAGCCAATATCTGACGTTGTGCAATTCACTCAGAAATGGGGCCAAACTGTTGCAAACGATCGACTGAAAGCTTTTTTGGTGGAAATAGATGGGTTTTTATCATGGGAAACAAAATTAGCCCTCGACTTCTGAGCAACTTTTTTTGAAAAAATCCCCAAGCCGTGCGGTCACAATTTCAGCAAAAATCTGACGTTCTGCAATTCACTCAGAAATGGGGCCAAACTGTTGCAATCGATCGACTGAAAGCTTTTTTGGTGGAAACAGATGGGTTTTTATCATAGGAAACAGAATTAGCCCACAACGTCTGAGCACCTTTTTTTGAAAAAATCCCCAAGCCGCGCGGTCACAATTTCAGCAAAAATCTGACGTTCTGCAATTCACTCAGAAATGGTGCCAAACTTTTGCAAACGATCGACTGAAAGCTTTTTCGGTGGAAACAGATGGGTTTTTATCATGGGAAAAAGAATTCGCCCTCGATGTCTGAGCACCTTTTTTGGAAAATATCCCTCAGCCGCGCGGTCACAATTTCAGCAAAAATCTGACGTTGTGCAATTCACTCAGAAATGGGGCCAAACTGTTGCAATCGATCGACTGAAAGCTTTTTTGGTGGAAATAGATGGGTTTTTATCGTGGGAAACAGAATTAGCCCACAACGTCTGAACCACTTTTTTTTGAAAAAATCCCTAAGCCGCGCGGTCACAATTTCAGCAAAAATCTGACGTTTGCAATTCACTCAGAAATGGTGCCAAACTGTTGCAAACAATCGACTGAAAGCTTTTTTGGTGGAAATAGATGGGTTTTTATCATGGGAAACAAAATTAGCCCTCGACGTCTGAGCAACTTTTTTTGAAAAAATCCCCAAGCCGCGCGGTCACAATTTCAGCAAAAATCTGACATTCTGCAATTCACTCAGAAATGGTGCCAAACTGTTGCAAACGATCGACTGAAAGCTTTTTTGGTGGAAACAGATGGGTTTTTATCATAGGAAACAGAATTAGCCCACAACGTCTGAACCACTTTTTTTGAAAAAATCCCTAAGCCGCGCGGTCACAATTTCAGCAAAAATCTGACATTCTGCAATTCACTCAGAAATGGTGCCAAACTGTTGCAATCGATCGACTGAAAGCTTTTTTGGTGGAAACAGATGGGTTTTTATCATAGGAAACAGAATTAGCCCACAACGTCTGAGCAACTTTTTTTGAAAAAATCCCCAAGCCGCGCGGTCACAATTTCAGCAAAAATCTGACGTTCTGCAATTCACTCAGAAATGGTGCCGAACTTTTGCAAACGATCGACTGAAAGCTTTTTCGGTGGAAACAGATGGGTTTTTATCATGGGAAAAAGAATTCGCCCTCGATGTCTGAGCACCTTTTTTGGAAAAAATCCCTCAGCCGCGCGGTCACAATTTCAGCAAAAATCTGACATTCTGCAATTCACTCAGAAATGGTGCCAAACTGTTGCAAACGATCGACTGAAAGCTTTTTTGGTGGAAATAGATGGGTTTTTATCGTGGGAAACAACATTAGCCCTCGACGTCTGAGCAACTTTTTTTGAAAAAATCCCCAAGCCGCGCGGTCACAATTTCAGCAAAAATCTGACATTCTGCAATTCACTCAGAAATGGTGCCAAACTGTGGCAAACGATCGACTGAAAGCTTTGTCGGTGTAAACAGATGGGTTTTTATCATGGGAAACAAAATTAGCCCTCGACGTCTGAACCACTTTTTTTGAGAAAATCCCCAAGCCGCGCGGTCACAATTTCAGCAAAAATCTGACATTCTGCAATTCACTCAGAAATGGTGCCAAACTGTTGCAAACGATCGACTGAAAGCTTTTTCGGTGGAAACAGATGGGTTTTTATCATAGGAAACAGAATTAGCCCACAACGTCTGAACCACTTTTTTTGAAAAAATCCCTAAGCCGCGCGGTCACAATTTCAGCAAAAATCTGACGTTCTGCAATTCACTCAGAAATGGTGCCGAACTTTTGCAAACGATCGACTGAAAGCTTTTTCGGTGGAAACAGATGGGTTTTTATCATGGGAAAAAAAATTCGCCCTCGATGTCTGAGCACCTTTTTTGGAAAAAATCCCTAAGCCGCGCGGTCACAATTTCAGCAAAAATCTGACATTGTGCAATTCACTCAGAAATGGGGCCAAACTGTTGCAATCGATCGACTGAAAGCTTTTTTGGTGGAAATAGATGGGTTTTTATCGTGGGAAACAGAATTAGCCCACAACGTCTGAACCACTTTTTTTGAAAAAATCCCTAAGCCGCGCGGTCACAATTTCAGCAAAAATCTGACGTTGTGCAATTCACTCAGAAATGGGGCCAAACTGTTGCAAACGATCGACTGAAATCTTTTTTGGTGGAAATAGATGGGTTTTTATCATGGGAAACAAAATTAGCCCTCGACGTCTGAGCAACATTTTTTGAAAAAATCCCCAAGCCGCGCGGTCACAATTTCAGCAAAAATCTGACATTCTGCAATTCACTCAGAAATGGTGCCAAACTGTTGCAAACGATCGACTGAAAGCTTTTTCGGTGGAAACAGATGGGTTTTTATCATAGGAAACAGAATTAGCCCACAACGTCTGAACCACTTTTTTTGAAAAAATCCCTAAGCCGCGTGGTCACAATTTCAGCAAAAATCTGACATTCTGCAATTCACTTAGAAATGGTGCAAACTTTTGCAAACGATCGACTGAAAGCTTTTTCGGTGGAAACAGATGGGTTTTTATCATGGGAAACAGAATTCGCCCACAACGTCTGAACCACTTTTTTTGAAAAAATCCCTAAGCCGCGCTGTCACAATTTCAGCAAAAATCTGACATTCTGCAATTCACTCAGAAATGGTGCCAAACTGTTGCAAACGATCGACTGAAAGCTTTTTTGGTGGAAATAGATGGGTTTTTATCATGGGAAACAAAATTAGCCCTCGACGTCTGAGCAACTTTTTTTGAAAAAATTCCCAAGCCGCGCGGTCACAATTTCAGCAAAAATCTGACATTCTGCAATTCACTCAGAAATGGTGCCAAACTGTTGCAAACGATCGACTGAAAGCTTTTTCGGTGTAAACAGATGGGTTTTTATCATGGGAAACAAAATTAGCCCTCGACGTCTGAACCACTTTTTTTGAAAAAATCCCCAAGCCGCGCGGTCACAATTTCAGCAAAAATCTGACATTCTGCAATTCACTTAGAAATGGTGCCAAACTGTTGCAAACGATCGACTGAAAGCTTTTTCGGTGGAAACAGATGGGTTTTTATCATAGGAAACAGAATTAGCCCACAAGGTCTTAACCACTTTTTTTGAAAAAATCCCTAAGCCGCGCGGTCACAATTTCAGCCAATATCTGACGTTGTGCAATTCACTCAGAAATGGGGCCAAACTGTTGCAAACGATCGACTGAAAGCTTTTTTGGTGGAAATAGATGGGTTTTTATCATGGGAAACAAAATTAGCCCTCGACTTCTGAGCAACTTTTTTTGAAAAAATCCCCAAGCCGTGCGGTCACAATTTCAGCAAAAATCTGACATTCTGCAATTCACTCAGAAATGGTGCCAAACTGTTGCAAACGATCGACTGAAAGCTTTTTCGGTGGAAACAGATGGGTTTTTATCATAGGAAACAGAATTAGCCCACAACGTCTGAACCACTTTTTTTGAAAAAATCCCTAAGCCGCGTGGTCACAATTTCAGCAAAAATCTGACATTCTGCAATTCACTTAGAAATGGTGCAAACTTTTGCAAACGATCGACTGAAAGCTTTTTCGGTGGAAACAGATGGGTTTTTATCATGGGAAACAGAATTCGCCCACAACGTCTGAACCACTTTTTTTGAAAAAATCCCTAAGCCGCGCTGTCACAATTTCAGCAAAAATCTGACATTCTGCAATTCACTCAGAAATGGTGCCAAACTGTTGCAAACGATCGACTGAAAGCTTTTTTGGTGGAAATAGATGGGTTTTTATCATGGGAAACAAAATTAGCCCTCGACGTCTGAGCAACTTTTTTTGAAAAAATTCCCAAGCCGCGCGGTCACAATTTCAGCAAAAATCTGACATTCTGCAATTCACTCAGAAATGGTGCCAAACTGTTGCAAACGATCGACTGAAAGCTTTTTCGGTGTAAACAGATGGGTTTTTATCATGGGAAACAAAATTAGCCCTCGACGTCTGAACCACTTTTTTTGAAAAAATCCCCAAGCCGCGCGGTCACAATTTCAGCAAAAATCTGACATTCTGCAATTCACTTAGAAATGGTGCCAAACTGTTGCAAACGATCGACTGAAAGCTTTTTCGGTGGAAACAGATGGGTTTTTATCATAGGAAACAGAATTAGCCCACAACGTCTTAACCACTTTTTTTGAAAAAATCCCTAAGCCGCGCGGTCACAATTTCAGCCAATATCTGACGTTGTGCAATTCACTCAGAAATGGGGCCAAACTGTTGCAAACGATCGACTGAAAGCTTTTTTGGTGGAAATAGATGGGTTTTTATCATGGGAAACAAAATTAGCCCTCGACTTCTGAGCAACTTTTTTTGAAAAAATCCCCAAGCCGTGCGGTCACAATTTCAGCAAAAATCTGACGTTCTGCAATTCACTCAGAAATGGGGCCAAACTGTTGCAATCGATCGACTGAAAGCTTTTTTGGTGGAAACAGATGGGTTTTTATCATAGGAAACAGAATTAGCCCACAACGTCTGAGCACCTTTTTTTGAAAAAATCCCCAAGCCGCGCGGTCACAATTTCAGCAAAAATCTGACGTTCTGCAATTCACTCAGAAATGGTGCCAAACTTTTGCAAACGATCGACTGAAAGCTTTTTCGGTGGAAACAGATGGGTTTTTATCATGGGAAAAAGAATTCGCCCTCGATGTCTGAGCACCTTTTTTGGAAAAAATCCCTCAGCCGCGCGGTCACAATTTCAGCAAAAATCTGACGTTGTGCAATTCACTCAGAAATGGGGCCAAACTGTTGCAATCGATCGACTGAAAGCTTTTTTGGTGGAAATAGATGGGTTTTTATCGTGGGAAACAGAATTAGCCCACAACGTCTGAACCACTTTTTTTTGAAAAAATCCCTAAGCCGCGCGGTCACAATTTCAGCAAAAATCTGACGTTTGCAATTCACTCAGAAATGGTGCCAAACTGTTGCAAACAATCGACTGAAAGCTTTTTTGGTGGAAATAGATGGGTTTTTATCATGGGAAACAAAATTAGCCCTCGACGTCTGAGCAACTTTTTTTGAAAAAATCCCCAAGCCGCGCGGTCACAATTTCAGCAAAAATCTGACATTCTGCAATTCACTCAGAAATGGTGCCAAACTGTTGCAAACGATCGACTGAAAGCTTTTTTGTTGGAAACATATGGGTTTTTATCATGGGAAAAAGAATTAGCCCTCGATGTCTGAACACTTTTTTTGAAAAAATCCCTAAGCCGCACGGTCACAATTTCAGCAAAAATCTGACGTTGTGCAATTCACTCAGAAATGGGGACAAACTGTTGCAAACGATCGACTGAAAGCTTTTTCGGTGGAAACAGATGGGTTTTTATCATAGGAAACAGAATTAGCCCACAACGTCTGAACCACTTTTTTTGAAAAAATCCCTAAGCCGCGTGGTCACAATTTCAGCAAAAATCTGACATTCTGCAATTCACTTAGAAATGGTGCAAACTTTTGCAAACGATCGACTGAAAGCTTTTTCGGTGGAAACAGATGGGTTTTTATCATGGGAAACAGAATTCGCCCACAACGTCTGAACCACTTTTTTTGAAAAAATCCCTA